>NW_027106137.1:1623300-1625296 GCF_000696795.3 Halyomorpha halys | reverse complement strand
AGGTCTATAGCAAGATGTTTTTTTAATATTATTGTTTTTATTTTAAACCATTGAAATAGACAAAAAAAGTTCATTTTCAAAGAAGCACCTATGAACCTGGCTATTTTTTTATTTTTTATCATTTTTTTAAGTTCTGGATTAAACAACATGGAGTAGTTTGGTCCTCATAGTTTCTCTCTTATTCAATATTTTATTATTTATAACTTTGTGATGAGAATATTTATGCAATTTAATATTTTAATATACTCATACAATAATCTCATGACATTAGATCATAAATGTAGTATTTGGTATCCTTGAATACTTCTGTATTTATTCTCTTAACCATACGTCAATATTATAACAAGAAAGTGTGTAAAGAAAAAAGTTTTTGAAAGTTTATTTCTATGCCTTCTTTCACCAGGCATGTTAAATTTTTAAGTTTGTATGAAAGCAACCGAGACGCAGGGTTACTTTGGTCACATTCATGTGTTGTACCCTTACTTCTTAACACAAGATAAACAATATAAAAATATATGAAATATTAATGAAAAGGTACTGTAAAGGATCAAATCAAAGCGACAATTTTTAATCTTATAGTAGTATTAAATACCAAAAAAATTCAAATTTTCTTCATTCTCAAACCGGTTAACGATATATGTATTTATATATATAACCATCAAATTACTTCCATTCTTTCCCTATCATTTCATTTGTTTTCTCTAAACATCTCTGTCTATGTAATAATTACAACTTACGTTTTAAATTGCGTTGTCACACGCAGGAAAACCCTTCGGTTACATCATAACTTGAAAAAAAAAAATGTTTTGTTTTAATAAAGTTCGTCACTCTGGCCATTAATTGGAAAATTTTGCATAGAAGTGGCTGTTCAGAGGTTTCGTGTATAACTGAAGTTAAGTTTCAAGCGATGCTATAAGATTGTTAATTTGATGAAAGTTTATCTCAGCGAAGTGACAACTTACGTTTCCCAAGTGGTGCTATATCAAATATAAATATGTATAAGACATTTTACTCCTATCTTATACATTTTATCGTTATACCTATGTATTTTTTTCCTGTTGGCTCCACAAATTGTGTAGTTTTTTGGCCGTCAGGACTAGCCTTCTTCACAGCCTTCTGTCTTTGGGCTTTCCAGTTTGCTGCATGCAGCTCTTTCGCATCTTTGTTGATTCTGTCAATGAAACTTTTTTTTTTACCTCCCACGTAGTATAATACCATAATAATACAACCATAATAGCATTGATTTTTGACACTGTAATACTTTATCATTACTTAATATTTTATTGTTTTGGCATAGGCTATGACATCATAACGTCGAGAAATAATTTTTATGAATTGTTGAAAACGCATTTTTTATATTATTTTTTAAAATAATGTCTAGCAAAAATAAAGGGGAAATAAATTGTTATCATTCATGTTTTGCTTTTATAGGTATAGTTTACCATTCAATTAAGTTGTTAGTTGTGTTCTTTTGCAAAACTGTTTATTTATTTAGCACGTAATAGTTTTTGAAAAGGTGTACTTAGTAAATAGAAGCATAGAGAGGTAAAAGTATGGTACTTACTTTAAATACCAAATTCAATTTGATTTTACAGTAAGTTTCAGAATGGGATAAATTTAAGAATTATGCATAGTTTGGTTTGTTTTTTTAAAATTCAAAATTGTACTTATCTCCTTTTGCATCTCCATACCTCATTAAAACTGGTAAGAATTAAGAATTCTTGTGCTTCGATTCAGAATAAAAATTTATAGGTACAACCAAAAAGAGTATAGCAGAAATATGAATTTAAAAAGCTTAGTAAGCAGGAATATTTTGGACTAGATTTAAATTTTGAGTAGTTGACACTGCGTTTGTATAGTTCGTCTTAAGAGTTGATCTAGAAAGATAAATTGAGGAATCACACAAGCTTCAAGTTACAATAGTACTGTACATATAACAATAACCTGTATCTTTCATTTGGAAAATAATAAATATGATATTATGTAAGATATTTAT
>NW_027106137.1:1622379-1623250 GCF_000696795.3 Halyomorpha halys | reverse complement strand
AGATAATTAGCGGGCATAATAGGCAGCACTGGTTTTGGCACAATATCTTGTAAAAATTTCTACACTGCGGTTAACTGTCTTAGGACGCCGGTTATTTGAGAACTGGAGAGAAAAATGGGCTTATTGTACAGCTTAGTGATGTAGTTTTAGAAGAAAATATGGAACAACAGTTAAACGACTGAAAATTATGAGGATAGTATTTATAACCGCAAATTTTGATTTATCCTTAGTTATATGTTTATCGTTTATAGTTGCCCACGCTCAGCGGAGAAGGGGGTGAGTTAAAGGAAAATAAAAAAAAAAATAATCGCAAAAGGAAAAAAAAAAAAGACAAAACAATAAAGAATAAATTACTCCCTAGGCGCCACGTTATTTTTCTTGGAAATAACGAAAACCCCGAAGCATTATGCCCATAATATAACTAAAATATACTCCTATATAAACAATTGTTGAATTATGACCACTTGCGAATACCTTTACATGTAGATAACAGAACACCTAGGGATGTTACCTACCCACCTGTTGAATTATCGTAATATTCCGTGAATAACAACAAAAAAAAACATAAGTAAATCAACAGCAGAAGTATATTTACAAAAGTTTAATAATAAGAAGAAATATATGTATACAGAAAAAAAAAAAAAAAAAAAAAGATTTCACTCGCCTAAAACATATCGCTCGTGTTTATTTTCACTATGACAACCGTAACACCTCTTGTCTACACAGATCTAGCCAGATTTTTATTTCACCATGACAACCGTAACATATTTTTCAGGTTTTCATAGCTTATTGAATTCATGTCATCGAATTCATGTTTTGTATTTCTCAGTAGGCATGCTTCTTAATAGTATTCACAAACCTGTTAAGGTTG
>NW_027106137.1:1618264-1618569 GCF_000696795.3 Halyomorpha halys | reverse complement strand
ATTTTAAGGTTACCTGTTATGTTTAGTGTTATATATGAGCTATCCATTCTAAAAAGGAGCTATTTTAAGTCCGGAGGTGAGGGGCCTCCTAAACAGATCTGTTGAATTTTCACTCAAGTGCAACTCTTCGCCTGGATATAAGCGAGTTCTTTTCTACCTCCAAATCGTCAAACCTTTCAATATTTTGATCTAATGATTGATTAAAATTTGTTATCTCTTGTTTACATACCAATCGATCATATGCATTGTATAGTATCGTAAGTTTTTCAAATACCAATAAAAATCAATATATTGCACCACGAAAT
>NW_027106137.1:1616686-1617410 GCF_000696795.3 Halyomorpha halys | reverse complement strand
AAGACTTTTATAATTTTTGAGAGGTTGTTTTATTTGTTATTTAGCGCCTGTGCTAGAGAACGTAGAACTTCGAACGTTTTACTGTTTGGCAATGCTGGCACTTTGGCGAGGATTTAATTTCTACCAAATAGCCGTGGATAAAGATAACCACTTATTCTCTCCAGAATATTGTGGGAGAGTTCATTTTTAGACTGTCGATTTTACTATTTTTGGTTTGTATCTGTCTTGTTCCTCTCATAAACTTTTTCATTTTTGCCATGCAAATTCTTTAAGAGGACGGAAAATTCCCACAATAGTTAAGTATGAATATTCCAAGTCCTCTAGGGCGTGAGCTTCGGTTGCCGCTTTATCTACCATCTCGTTGCCAAGTATACCAGCGTGGAAAGGTATACATACAAATACCAGCTCTTGAAACTTGTTGGTTTTTTTTTTATAATTAACTTCTGTACAACCGTCATCTGCATCAGCCAGATTAACCTAAATAAGCTCGATCGAACCCTTGCTTAAATGTATAGAACGAATGAAAATAGTATGTTGAGGATTTTGTTTAGTAGCTGTCGATGATTTTGATTTTTGGGTTCTGTTTTTATACTTATTGTTCTTGCGTTATATAGCACCTTTTCATTGAACTGAAATTCGATATTTTTATTCATTTTTTAGATTGGACATGAACAGTATAAACTATTATGCTCGTCATTGCAGTTGAGGTATATCTAGGGACTTT
>NW_027106137.1:1569015-1616131 GCF_000696795.3 Halyomorpha halys | reverse complement strand
GAAAATAATTTAAATTGCGTAATAGAATAATTCTCGTTAATTATAAATGCATTACCGAATTTATTGCTCTGGCAATGATTGTCTATTTAGGCAATTATACTTTACAAAAAATCATATTTTTTTTATAACATATTACTATTCTTATTTATTTACAATATCTTTTCTCTTTCATGATTAGCGAATACAAGTAATGTAATTCTGTAACTTTTAGAATTGATAAATTTAAATTGCTTAAGTTGCTTTCTAGTTATCTACAGCATGTTTCGTACGTTATTTTAGTTGTTACCTTTACATACGAGTAGTCATAGAAATCAGATGATTTTTTTTTTTTTTAAGTAGAACATTGAGATTGAATGAACAACTATCTATTTCTTTATAAGTAGAATTATATTTTTTTTTACAAATTCTGCTAGAATTATAGTTCAATAAAATTATTTTTTCATACTACTTTTGATATTAATTTTAATCAATTATTTAAATATTAAAAAATGTATATTAAAAAAATAACAGACCGTGTTAAACCTAAGCTTATCTCTGCAAATAGTATCAAAGTAGTAAAATTCAATATGCATTCACAAAATTTTGCAGAAGTGAGGTGCTCAACATTAATAAAATAATCTTGTTAATTTATAATCTTAACACTTTCTTGAGACTGGTTAATATTGTTTAATTAAATACAATTTTATTCTATTTTAATTTCAAAACATATTTTTTCAATTTATAAGTCCAACGTTTCGCCCAATTCGGTCAATCTTAATACAATTTTAGAACAAATCATTTAAAAACATGGACATGGACAGCTATTCTGCCCAGGTCAATCTAACAAATTACCCTAATTAGTAAATTTTCACATTAGATTAAAAATTAAAATTATTTATCACAGTCACCATCTTTTTTAAAAATTTATCACAACCTTGTTAAGTTATTAACATTTTTAATAAGTCGTCTCTAACTACATTAGCCCCGCTTCAGAAACAAAAATAAATTAAAAATAAAAAGGCTTAATCGTCTATTATTATAACCAACAAGTATACTCTATCATCAGTAATCAACAATCATTTAACTTCGTTTTAATAATTTTTTTGAAACTACTTGTATTAGTGATAAGCTCTAATGATAAAAATATTATGAATTAATTTAGTTAAATCCGTCATAAACTATAATTTTTTTTTTAATATAAAAATAAGGAATCTTTGTTTTAATTCCTATTGATATGCGATGTGTTTCTGTATTGCTGAGGATAATTCTTGGAATATCAGTGTATCATGACGCCATCTTGCATTAATGCTCGCTCTTGTGCATGACGTGCCTCAACCTGTCAGACGGCTGATAAGGTTTGACGTGGCAATGGCTTCCTAAGACACTGGAATATATCAGCGTTCCCTTTATTTGGATCTTTTATCAGTTACTCTATTTATTTTTAAATTAACGATAAATTTTTGATGAGTTTATTTGATTGTATAATATTCGTTGAGCTTCTCAACATCGAAAAATCCAAAGTTAATGTTTCCAAAAGGTTTTTTTTTTCATAATTAGTTTATAATTAAAAAAATAACAAAATAAAAGTCGAATGAATATGATATAACACAGTTTGATATATGAAAGAATTCCTGATTTGAAGTCAGACCCTTCCCTGACATTTTTATTTGGTTATTTTACCATCCCTGATTAAATTTTTATTTGTTTATTGTATTTTCAGTTTGTTTAATCTCAACTAATAATCAACAACTCTTACTCCCATTTTACGTTGTAAACATCAAGGGAAAACTTCAGTTTCGTATCTGTCTGTCTTTAGTTAAATCCATTTCATAACCACTATTAACGTTAATCCAATTTTTATTTTTCTAAAATTATTTTTTTTTATTTACACATCAGTTATTTTTATTAAAAGTTCTCTAATGTACTCAATAAAGATAGTGACAAAGCTTTACTGCTGTAATTCTCAAACTTTCTTTTTTTAAAGAATTATCTAATAACAATATCAATTTATTTTTTTTAAATTATTTAATTTTATCATTCAAATAGTACGATCCGTCGGAATTTAGAAATATAATTAGAACAAACATTATTTTGAAAATATGTTTCTAGAAGATCATATTTCTTAGTATAATAATATAGTATAACTAGGGAAGCAGAAAAGAAAACTTTAATTAAGAAAAGTTTGATTTTCGAAATAATGATTTCTGAACTCATTCCTTATAGATTTGATCCTTCATTTAAAAATATATTCCATTATTAGTATACAATTTTTGATGTTGTCTTATTCTTTTATATTAGAATTACTATTATTTTCTTCCCCCCTCTACTACCGCTATTCCATCTTCTCGGAGCGTTGGTCGCTCGTAGGAATAGCGCTAAAATATAAGTATTTAATCAGAAATAATAATAATGTGAACCGCTACAATACACGAAGGGTCAGGGACTCAGTTCTTTGTAAGTACTGTTTTAAAACAACGGCTAAAGTTATTTTTCTAGGACATGCTCAATCGTCAGATTTTTCCCTAGTTAAGAGTACCCGCTTTGCGAGCCTCAGTAGACCCCAAGAGGGTTCTAAAACACACAGGTTTGACACGGCTATAATAATTATCCTGTTATATAATTATCTACCACAGCCGGATTCGAATCCAGGTCCTAGGGGTTAGTAGCTCAGCGCTTTATTTCTTTACCACCCCACTCCCCTTCAATCAAAAATTTACATTAAAAAAACTGCAATCGAATAGCTAATTCAATTTATACAGATGTAAGAAGTACTTTTATATTCCAACGATCAATAGTATTGTTTACATTAGTTATGGATTTTCTGCAACAGAAAAACTTCCGTTGTTACGACAGGTATTTAAAAGGATTATACAAAGACTAACTAACGTTACGGTTCATGGTTTTGATCGTGTTATGTGAACACAATATGCAGGAAAGACAATTAGTTGTATCGGCATAATAACCATGGCTTTGCTAATATTTTTATTATTATGTGGTTAAATTTTATAGATTGTTCTCTTAATGTTAGTATCTTATTTTGAATATACACACGCTTTAATTAATCATACCAGAGGTCTCCAAGCTATTCAGTTTCAGGGCTTTCTTTACATACTCTTCTACTAATGTCCGAGGTCTAAGATGTAGTAGCTGCCATACGATATAATACTGATATCCCATAGTTCTGAATTATGCTTATTTGTTCTGTTTTATTGTGATCTTTAATTTTTGTTTAGTGAAAATATCTGATCATTTTTTTATATGATTTTCTTACATGATAAGTTTTAAAATGTATTCAACATAAAAATTTGTTTTTTCCAAGTAATATTAAAACTTAATATGAATTTGCTCGTTTATCTATGTCATGAAATGCTGTTGAATATTAATGTGAGGATTTAATAATAGGGAATAGTGATATTTTCAATTTCAGTGTTTACAGTAGTTGACAATAAGTTAGCTGAACTGCAGTGCTACTTGAGGCTCGATCCGGACATCTGGAATCATCGTGGATCATTACTACAACAGCAGATAGTAATATAAGGGCGCGGGGTGTGACGTCACCGTTGTGACATCACCAATCGATACCCCCACTACACTCTGTAGGGTGTTTCGTCATTGTTTTCCCGTCCCACAGTGGCCGTAAACGTAATACAGGTCAGCTCCAATAGAAAATAGCACTAAAATATCTTTCCTACCTGCTATATTACTTGATATTTAAAATTATGAGTTTATTTATCAGTTGCTTTGTTCTTAGTATTAGAACAGTATATTACGAAAAGTCCGACATGGAATAATTTTACACTGGTGTCTGTAATAAATTATGCTTTTTCATTTTGAAAAAAAAAATACATTTTTAAAGAATGATTTAAAGAATGATGGTTTTTGAATAGTTTTTGAAATTGGACCAAGTCTAACTAATTTTCAGTGTAATTTAACATAAATTCTCTTTATTAAATAAACTTTTTAATTTATTATTTATAACGAGATTTTTGGATTTTTAGTTATGTTACATGTGTTTGGAGAATAAATGAAAATATTAGTTTAATATCTTACAAATTAGTATTTTAATATTAAAGCCATCCTACTCTCCTTACCTTCTAGAACAGTCACCCGTTCTGAGGTCAAATATCAAGTAAAGATGCTAACTCCTCGTAAATCTCCAGGATATGATCTTCTGACTCCTCAAATCCTTCGCCAACTTCCTCCCAAAGCTATACTATCCCTTACTTATCTCTAAAATCGTATCCTTAGAACAACCCACTTTCCTGTCCTGTGGAAACATTCCATTATATATGCATCCATGTGACTTTTACCCTCCGTCGCAGCTTCTGCCCACCTGTTTGTTTTAATAACATTTCTTTCTCCAGATCAGACACAGTACGATATGTTTAATTCATCTAAGACAAAAGACTCACCTAGAACCAACATACCAGACTTAAAAGACAAGAACTCAACAGACGATTCTGCCAAATATACCGACTGTTTAGCAGGACCTCTCATCTCTCAATTGAAAACATACTTATAATTTATAAGAATATACTTAGACCTATCTGGACCTATGGACGTGAACTTTAGGGAACTGCTAAACCATCGAACATCGAACGTATCTAATCCGTTCTATCCAAAATCCTTAGAACTGTAATCACCCTATTACGTTTGAAACAGAACACTACACCATGTCCTTCATATCCCCTTTTTTCCCTTTGACCTCATATCAGCCAAACTAATCCTTTGGTTCAATCCAGTTTCACATATCCCTACAATCTACCTCGAAGGTTGAAACAGCAGTGGCCAAGAGACTTATTGTTAAATAAAAATGGAGAGTTAGAGTTCTAGCAATGGTCAGATTCTCCACTCAAGTTGAGTGTTTGCGACTTCAGCGTGCTAGCTTCACTTCGTCTGGCTCATTAGACCAGTGACGCGTTGAGAGGGATGCACTGGGATCTCAAAGAGCTCTGCTCTACCTCCCATACGTGGGGGATAGAGTGGACTCAGGGATCCTCAGGTCGAGTGTGTTAATATTATATATAAGAGTGTGAATGCGATTGGTGACTATTTTATTTATTTTTACATGTACATAGTTTAATCATGTTTATTTCCTTTATCCTTCTATTTGTACATATTAGGAGAGAGGTTTTATTATTATTTTTTTAAATATTTTTAGTTTTATGTTATTTTATTTTAGTATGCATGTGATCAGTTATCACTATTACCTATTCCCTAACAACGTTGTGGCAGATTGTAATATTTATCAATAAATAAAAATTTGAAAAAAATAAATATGCAAGCCGGCAATCTAAATCATTTTTCTATTTTTTAGTAATCTGACTATCGCTAAATCTTCTATCACTTTTTTTCCTTTCTTCTAAAAGCTTGTTCATAACATGGTGTACTCAAATGCTTCTAAGGACTTTATTCAGGGTTTCATAAATTAATTATGATAGATTTTCTTGATATGATCTACATATATCCATATTCATTTGATCTAGAGAAACTTGATGCGAAAAATATGTATTGTTCTCACAATTTTTATTGCTGCTTTATCACAATTATAATTTATAATTTTTTTTAAATTTATAATTTTCATAATTCAAACCATCTGTTCCCTCTTCGATATCTCATTAGAATTGTTTCAGGTTATCGTCTAATAAAACATAGATCTTCAATAATTATGTCTATATAAAAGAAGTAAAAAAAATTTTTTCCTGAGAATCGAAATTTTTCATTCGCATTATACGTTTTAGACATCATGGATCAAATGCTGTATAAGGATTTTTGTATCTGTCGGTTATAGAATTTGTGCTTCAGCATAATAGATCAAACTGTTTATCTAAATTCGATTAAATTTTTTTGGGTTTGAGGAGGTTGATGTCTAGTTGGTCATTTATCGATTTTATTAGATTCCGTTTCCTACTTTTGCTCCCTAGTAGGTTAACATTTGTGTGTTCTTTGGCATCCCTAAATTTTCAAAACGGCTGTTCAGATTTGGCCAAAATTTTGAGGAATATTAAGGCTAATGTAAAATGATATAATACATTTTAACAACGTCCATCGACTATATTTACTTGAGAAACTATGTATTCTGGATGAAGCTACATTTCAACAAGAACTCGTCGCATAGATTTTATTCTTAAAGGACAAACCATTAACCATTAAATATCGATAATTACGATACGGCTTTTTTTTTTTTTTAACTTTCTGTCACTTTTTAATTATAGCTCGATTGAACTATCTTAAGTTTCCTCTTCCCGATTCAAATAATTGTATCAAAGGTGGTGTAGGACCGACGCTAAATTGGGGATTTAGAGGGGCGGGGAGGGTAGGGTGAGAAGGATTGGCTTCTAATATTTTTTTTGTTATGATGTCCAACATTGACCAATATACTGTCTATAAGTATCTGTTCTAAAGGTGAGATAAGTAAGGCTACTACGGAGGGCAGAAGTGGGTTTCTCGCCATTGTTCAATTTTAGCAACTTTTTTTTTAATATTGCTCCATTAAACTATCTTTAATCTCCACTTCCCGTTTCAAATAATTATAGCTAATTAATTTTAGTTATAATTAATTTATTGATATGTATTGTAATTATTATATATGTGCCAGAGGTCTATGGTTTAGACCGCTCGGCTATCATGAGGGGTTGTTAATGCTTATTTTATTAATTGTAAATGCTTATTTCTTTGTTCCAGGAGGTAAGAAAAAAAAGTATTATAATCATCCCAAAACCTACTGGTCAGAGGTAGAGCCAATCCCATCGTATCAGACTAGCTTTTGGGCCGGCCTCTGCTCGGATCACCATCTGGCAAACTACAGGCGGAAGTAAGCGAGGAGACAACAAAGACTGAGGCAACAGCGATGATTTAAATAGACTGCGCGGAAGCGTTTGATTCAGTATCCCATAGTTTACTATGTAAAACACTAAAGGATAACGAATTTCCAGAAAAGCTGTACACTCTACTAAGATCATTCCTGCAGGACCGCTCAATAAGGGTTCGAGTCGGCAAAGTGGTTTTCGGAGAGGTCTAACTCACTTGTGGAATACCCTAGGGGTTGGTGCTATCTCTAATTATTTTCTCGGAATATACGGCTGAAACGGTTACAGCTAAGTATGACAAGGGTACTTTAGCGGAGCGGCTTATGCCGACGATACAGCGGCTTATGCCACTTGTATTATTTTCTCCTCTCCCCAAATTCTATATATGAAGTAGCAGGGTACGAGAATAGACCAGCAGGCAGCATAGTATATCTAGGTGTTACCCTTGACAGACACCTGACACACCTCTCCTCTGTAATAAGAAGATCAAGCAGGTGAGGACCAAGTCTTACAGCCTTCATCTACTGCTAGCTTCTCCTAATCTATTTCTTCTACTCAAATTAATGATTTACAAAAGTGTGCTGAGAAGTACCCTGCTCTACGGAGCACCTATGGTGACCAAAATAGTCCCATTAACGGACAAGAGGCTCCAACAGTTAGCGGTATACTGAGACGTATAGTGAGAGACACTTTACTTCAGAGTAAAGACGGCCACTACATACGATATTGGAACTACCGACTGAGACAGAATTTTTATCGAGGAGACATATCAATTTTTTTACAGCCTTCAGTACTGTACGACTTCATTATTCAGGACACCGACAGGACGGCCACAAAGGTGGCAGACCCATGTAAACAGACTCAGTCTCGACTGAGTACAAGTAACTAAATTATTTTTTAAACCTGGTGAGCCATTATCTCTGCTGAAAGTGCATTACCAGTGCTGAAAAAGAGGCTACCCTTTTTCTCATCATGACATCTACTCCCGTTAGCCCCATCGTGGTGCTTATAAAAAAAAAAATATGTATTATATATAAATTTTTAGTTTGAGAGGAGATACTTATTTATTTGCTTAATGTTTGGGTGCCGTATACAACTACAGGGTTAGAGGCACCATATTCTGGATTTCGTGGTTACATCTCTTGGTACAGGTTGTTCTCCTTCAGGAACTTAAAACCAATTCTTCCAATTTTCTGGCAGTAAGGCTTGACTCTTTTAGGCTCCCCGGAGGCTAAAAGATGTTCTTGATGATTCCAGCCTCGAACAGTGTTCCAGGATATGCTCCATCGTCAGGGTACATTCACAACTATAACATGTCAGTGACGGATTTCTTTCAAGAAGGTGCTTGTGTGTTAATCTTGAATGTCCGATCCTGAGTCGGGTTAATAATAATAATCATTATTTATTCTGGGATTGATCCCTTTAGGATAATTTACAGGCGTCAAAATTAAGCTTTAGAGCCTTAGAGTAAATTGAAAAATATAGATGAAATGACAAAATGTTATAAAATAAAATAATACAGTGAATTTAAAAAAATACAAATAAACAACAATAATTAACAGAATATATAAAATAATGATAAAACAAATAAATTTATGATGCATTGTTCACGGCGATTTTCGATAATTGGCGGTAGAGGTTGAGTATCACCTCTGTATTGTATTATGTATGAAGTATTGTCTTCATTTTATTTGTTTCAGGTACCTTGAATCAAAAACAGCGCCATACTTCCTTGAGAGGAGGTGCTTAAATTAATACACAAATTTGTTTTGACTCTTTTCTCTCACCATCTTTATTCTTCTCAAAGGTTATCTGTGGTCTATAATAATATTAAATCGTGGTCTCTAGTTTTGATTATTTCTTTTATTGTTATTTGAGAGAATCGAGATTTTGAAATCTTCTTTATATTATCTCAGAAATTAGGCCATGCATAGAGTATTAAAAAATTATTAATAAAATTGAAATTTTGACAAAATTTATATAGCAGACGTTAAAGAGCTTATGTGACGAGAGCATTGTGTTCCTACTGTTAGGATTAGTATTCCTGTGTTAATAGGATTATAGAGAAGAGGGTTAAGGAATTCAATAATTTCCGGATATCTGACTTCAACCCTCTGCTTTTACAATTATAATCCATTCAGACTTCTCTCTGAATTTGTTATTCAAATTTATTTTTACTTTTTATGTTAATTGAGGGTAAATAAAAATTCACTTATCTACTAATTGAGACGGCAATTTTTTTCATTATTTCTGAATTTCTTATTATACAAACTCTCGGATTCCTTCAACGTTTCTCGATCATTACTTTCCTTAATTGTTTGCTTGTAACAATGGAGTTAGTTATTCAGTAACTCTTAATTGTGTTTTACTCAATTAGTTCTATGAGGTGTAACTTAAGCAAAAAATAGAATGAGGTTTATATTTGTAACAAAGTTTGTTTCATTGTACATTAACGCAACATTTATCATCTACGAAATAAATTAGTTAATACTAATTAGGATATAATTGCTTTTACAGATTCACACAATTTTTATTTTATTTTTATTATAGTCATATCCAATGAGCTGCAGTGACACTTTATAATTGTTGTTTTCGTATTTTTATTTATAGTTAAGATGCATGATAACTAATGAAACTATTTATTAAATTGATAATGACTGTTCAACTGTGTTTACTGACTAATTTATAGAATTTGTTAATGATTATTAATTTATGAATATTTAGGTAAAAATTTGTAAACATTTTATTAATATAAAGAAGGATGCACAGTTTTATTATTAAATACTCAATTACCAAATATTTTATATTATATCCATTTTTTTATTCATCCTATTGATAAATTATTATTCATTTTTCCATATGATTTTTTGGAAACTATTATAATTCAGGATTATTATATCAGTTGAAATAGTAAAACTTGCTAAAAAATGTAACATAATAAATAATCAGGATGTAATAATACAATTAATATGCATAATACTATACATCATATACAATGCAGGTAGGGTATTTATGCGCCGTGAAATCGGATATGCTGGTTAGTATCTTTCCTTTTGTCATCGTATAGGCCTACTTCACAGTGGGCTAGTCACTTAGTTAGATGGCGAGTAATACAGAAATTACTTATACAATTGTGAACATTTTAGTCATTTAGTTTAGTTAGTAATTTAACTAGTAAGTAATTTAATTAGGTTTGATTTTTTCGGCGTGCAGCGTTCCAAATAATACTGTTACCGGTTTGTGGTACACCAACTAAATAAGTGTGAATCTTTCCTATGAGAATTTTTCAAATAACTGGCAATTCTCAAGGCCTATTTGAATAAAATGGTTTCCTCTGTAAATTTAAGTTGTTTACGATACGGTATCAGGAAATGTTTTATTTTGGCGGATGGCAGGTTGATATTGCTTCAAACCTTCTCAAGGCTTTGTATAACAATAGTTAAAACGTTGTTGAAATCAGCTGTTTCACCTAAAAATTGGTATAAAAACAGGTAAAACACAGATAAACATCTACATGCGTTATTTTTTATTAAGATAATTAATTAGGCTTCTTGCAGATTTTTCAGAATTAGAATGAGTGAAACTCATTAAAGATGAAAAGAAATGATCATTATTGATTATCACAACTAGATTACCTAATGACAGTAATTTAACAGTTCATACCTATTAAGGTCTCATGCTGATTTAATTGACGCCGCTTTGATAGCGTATTACATTGTAACAGATCACATCTGTGGTTCTGCAAATCTGTTTAGTACAAAGCGATTAATATATGTTTGAATATTTTTCAATTTGATTTTGTATTTCTTTTAAGCATTATATAATTGTAATATTAAAGCGAAAATATCTCAAAATGTGCGTAAAGTTTTGTCCGATTTACTAAGTAAAAAAATTCAAATACATTTTATTATCAAAAATTGAATTCAGAAAGGGAATAATCGCCAAAAATAATTTACGAGCCATCCGAAATACTTCCTCTCTTCACCAAAATTTAAAAGATTTTTATTATGTGGTAAAATATAATTGATACAAGGTATTTTTATTCCTGTAGTACAGCTTATAAATATCTATACACAATATTCCTGTTCTGCTATAAGTCATATCACGAAAAAAGTTCGATACCTCAATATATATATATCATTTTATATTTGTCTTATAAATATTTAGGATTATATGTGAGAAATCCAAAAAAAAAATATAAATAAAATCGCAATAGTTTCTGATAGGCGACAATAGTCAATAAACATTTTCCTCAGTTTAATATTAGATTAATTTTGTGAAAGATTCAGGTACATTAGAAAAATGTGTAGAGAAGTAATTTTTCGGAAATGCAACACAAAAAAAAGTTCAAAATGGATAAACAGTATTATTTTAATCAAGATGAGAAAAATAATCTTGTACCTCTCAAGAATTTCTCTTTGTTCATGATATCCTGCATTATTCTAAAACTAAAATATCTAGCAAAAGTGCTAAAAATAATATAAGGTAAAAATCCAAGAATAGGCTGTGACCCTGTAGGGGTAGAGGCAACTCAACTAACAATAAGTAAATACATAAATAATATAATTTTTTTTTTAACTTGACTTAAAGACGTTAGAAATCTTTTAAGAGCCTCTTCTACCAGCTTCCTCCACTTCTGTCTTTTTTATTAGACCTTTTCTTTTTTTAATCCCATTTCTGGTCATTTGTGACATTAAGTACCCTCCCATTATGTATTTTTATTTGTCATAAAATATGTATTCCATGTATCGACCGCTATATAATATACAAAATACTGTTGTTCAGGATTTATGTTTTATGAAGGATCCAATAATATTGGGACGCCATGTTCTTCCTTAGTCCAAGGGGTCCTGGTTATAAAAGCTGTACTGTCAGTTGCGACCACAGTGTCTGGACTCTTATATATTTTATGTTGTTCTTTGTCAGGAGTTTTTTTCTTATATTATACTTTTATCCCCGTCCGTTATCCGTGATTTATATATTTGATTCACATATTTGCAGAGTAGAAATTTTTTAGACAAATACATGTGAACTTTTGTATGCCTTTCTACTGATGTAATAAGCTAACGGATGTGATATAAACAAATAAAAAATATTGATAAACTTTTTTAGAACGTTATTGGTGTTACTAATTCAAAAAAAATATAATTACAGATATCAAAAACATATCTTGTTTTAGATAGATACGTGTTTCCTTTTGAATAATTTATAAAAAATTAAACTGCTTGCGAATGTAAGGTATGAGAATTTATGTTTATTGATGTATTAATAGAAATTTTTATAGTGTTTGGAGAACTCATCATTAAATGTTCTTATCCCAATCTGTTTAACCCATAGACCTTTGATTTTAATCTGTTGCTAAGAATCATAACATGAATTCCATAGAGTTGTAGAATATTTCTTTTCAGTCTTATTTTAATTTCCCAGTTTTTGGTCAAATCTGAGTTTCTGAGTCTCGTATGAAATGCTTATTATTTATCTGCGAAATATAAGTATAACGTATTATAGTAATAATAAATAGTTTATTATTTGTGGGGACATGTCCTTTTAGAATAAAAATACAATCAATAGTAAGAGCCTAAGAACATCAGATAAAATTAAAATTTAACATAGAAAAAATTTACAAATTGTAATAAAACAGCTTTTAAGTCTTTGAACAGAAAAAAGAAATATCATGTCAGTTGCTAACAATAGAGAAAATATTTAGGGCAGTACTATTTTATTTCAATTGGAAATGAGTGGGTAGGAAATGATGAAATAAACGGGATTTGGAAGTGGGAAGATTAGTGGAGGAACGAACAGAAATGGAAAAGGAACTCTTTAGAATAGAGAAGATGATCTGAGAAGGAATCATTTGAAAGTAAGCTGCTGTTCGGTGGGAATTTGTTTATAAGTCTGAAGACTGGGAACGGGAATTGCGTTAATGAACAGAGGATTTGAGTGCAAGAAGATCTGAGATGTATGGTGGACGACAGGATTGGATAAATTGGTAAAGGATCGATGCATGGAAATACGTAGGAACAATTAAGCTACTGCAACTTATAAATATGGGAAGTAGAGTTGTCCTTGAAGTGTGTGAAGCTGAATCGTACAAGGTAATTTATTAATCGTTTTAGTTTTGCCTCGAGATCCACAGTGACACCACTATAGTAGTAAAAGTGGGGGATATTAAGGTGGTAACAAGAAGGCTTTGATTGGAAATAGGTGACGAAGATTATTTAGTAGTTTTAAGGTTGAAAATGTGCGACGGAAGATATCAGAGACGTGGATTTTCGAAGAAAGGGTTTGATCAAAGATAATCCCATGGTTTTTGACGGTTGGATAGAAGTATATGGGACTATTATTTAGGAATAGGAGGAACAATTTTAAAGAAGTGATTGAGCCCTGTTACAATTTCCTTTGTTTTTATCCACGTTCAACTTAAATTTATTAGCTTATTAACTGCCCAGAGATTTATGCGGTTCAGGTTTTCTTGGAATTTTCTAATAGTTGGTAATAGATCGAAAAATGGGAAGAGCAAGTATATTTGATAATCGTCTGTATAAGTATGGTATTCGGAGTGATGGATGTGTAGAGAAACGTCATTAATATAGATATAAAACAGGATAGAAGAGAGGGACGATCTCTGATGAACACCACAGGATTATCTTGGAAGGAATTTGGCCGGGGACGTCTGCATACTGTGACCGATCTGAGAGAAAGAATTTGAACCAACGAATGGTACGATTGCAAATGGGTAGGTTTAGTAATTTTGCAAGAAGGATGTTGTGTTCTATTGTGAATGAATCATAATCATTGACCAATGATTTATTAGAGTTGACCACCTCAACGCATGAATCATAATCATTGATCATCTCAACACATGAATCAATCATTGGTCACCTCAACACCCAAAGAGCCGAGGAGGGATAGAACGACTGCATAGTACATTAAGTAAATCTTCTTGTAGGACCAGGTGGAGAAATTATTGGAAACTTTGAACGGACGGACGCAGCATAAAACTTCTTACACTCAGTCACGGAGTTTGCCCCATTCGAAATTTTTTTGGGGTCCTGGGGCGTTAACGGGACTACCGCGCTACATAGCAAGGAGAGGATGAAATAATTGGTAATGTGATGACATTGCAAAAGTTGTGGGCCAATGTTGGAGACAGGATTCCTAAGGATAGCAGGAGAGTGGCGCAACATGATTTAAATGTCTGAGACCTGATAGGACAACTGAAAATTGGAGCAGTGGTATAAAGGTGTGTAGGGACTAATAGGGGGAAAGAGCTACAGATATAAGAGGCCTATTCAGAGTGATCGTTATTAAAGAACATAATATTATCCTTCTAAGTCCTTATATCGGGACCATTAAATCCGCTTACGTTAAATGTAGTATTTATTCTTTTTTTCACAATTTGTTACTTTTGTAAATATTTGTTTTCTACTCTTTTACATACTGGAGTCCTTTCCTTTTATTTCTATGTTTTATTGATGTTAATAGCGTTTACTTTCCGGTTTGCTTGTGAGTTTTTACAGTTGTATTGATGTGTATATTTTGCTTTTGTATTATATGGATTTTATTTCTATTGTTTATTGTATATAGTTTATCTAGAAAAAATCTTTATTTTTTATTTTTATGTTATTATATTGTACCATTCAAGTTTATGAGGATTGTTGATGATAAAGAATTAGATGAAGACTGAAGAAAGAGAAGAGGAATAAGTAGTATCTTTGCTTGACAAAAAAAGATAAAATAGTTACATTCTTCTCTCCCTCTGATAAAGAAGTGACACGGGTTTAACCGTAATACTTTTACAGCCTATAAAAATAAAATAAATAAAACCTTCAAATAACTTTAACCTTTAACTAAAAATTGTAAATAACCTTTAAATAGAATAAACGTATGTGTTAGATTAGATGTTTTGTAATTTTCCTAGATCATTGTATGTGTTTTCTACTTCAAATTATATTGAATCACTAGTAATTACCTACATTGACCTTAATTATTATTCAGTGTAGATGTTACGTATGCATGAAGCCCGTTACGGAATGAAGTAATTTACTGAAGGAAATCTAATGGAATAAATTAAAACGTGTTAATCAGTGTACATTATGATCAAAAAATGTCGTATCAGGTTTAATTATAAATTTTAATTTAGTTATCATTTATATTAAATAAAATACCGAATAATCCTGATCGAAACCTTCGGAAAATATGTATCTATCTTCTATTTTTATTAACAATTTAAAAATTTGTTATAATATTAAAACAATCATTCTACTGATTTTATTTTAAAATATGAATTGTGAGGCATTGGATTTAATTCCGGGCTGGAGTCCTGCAGTGACGGGTAATTAATTTATACACAGCCATAATTTATTTTATTTGATCAGTCATAGTTCTGTTGGTTGGTAACTTCAGTTGTTTCGTGAATGCTGTCGAATGCACCTATAAGTTAGTACAATAGACAACTGAACGGTCTCCGCCCAACTGGTCCCTCGAATTATCCAGCGGTAAACAGACAATAGGCTTCCTCTTAACCGGCCATCGGTTCCAATTATAATGGATACGAGGGTTTCTACTTCATGACTTGAACTAGTTACTAGCACTCGATTTTCTATCGAGTGCTTCCATTACAATAAACCCACTGCTGATTTGTAATGGTATAAGGTCTTTTTTCATACATAGCCACCCGAATTTCGTTGGATTTAATTTTGTAATGATTAGGTCTGTTCCAACAATTACTTCTAAAATTGAAAATTGATTGTACTAAGCATGTTGCTTACAATTCCAAACACTCAAAAGTGGTTGTTAGAACAAACCTACAGAAATACATGCTTTGATTTGACTTTTTTAAAAATAGTGGATAATATGGTTTCTGTGGTTTAACATTTTCTGAGGCATAACTCAGATTCATATTTAATTTTGATTTCCTATTTTTTTAAAAATATAATATGATACATTATTGATTGTAATAGTTCAGCAATATAAATATGACGCCATTGCACAACAATGAATGCCACTATAGTCGGCAAGAGTTTTTGGAAGGCCAACAACCAGATAGATTAACATAATACAAGATGTGAAGGAGCTGCATGCCGCTAACTGGAAAGCAGTAGCCCAAAAAAGGTAAGTTTGTTTGTTTTTATTTAGTGGCGCCAAATTTCATTGGTCATCAAAGCCATTTATATTTTATTTAATTTTGCTAATAATCGTTAAATTTTATTTATTTTTTAATTTGATTATTTATTATTTTATTTTATTATTATTTTTTTTCCCTTCCGTCAAGTTATATTTTTGTCAGTAAATTTTGTGATTTTAAAAACTGAAACACCAATTTTATTGCTTATCATCGTCTCCAAGGGTTTTTGAGGTATCTTGGTTTAGTCCTAAGCTATTGAGGTGTGTGAAATATGGGCATTGTTGGAAAACATGGCTTATTGTTAGATTGTTGTTGCAATACTGTCAGTTCGGAGGCGTTTCTTTTGAAATAAGATAGGAGTGGGTGAGCCTCGTGTGACCTATTCTCAGCCTGGTCAGTACAACCTCTTCTCTACGGCAAGTTAAAAAAGGTAAGTGTTGATATAACTGATCTGGGCGGCCAAATATCCTATGGTCAATATAGCCAATATATATTTTTCCATCCCGAAAGCATTTAGCAATTTGTAAATATTGTCAGTTACTCGTTCCTTATTGATACAGTTCAACCATATTAATAGCTCTACTTTTTATGAATTGAAAATTCGTCATTAGCATTTTTATCTTAATAAAAGAAAAATAATGTAATCCTCGGAAGATAGTCATGTTTGGTAAAAAATGCTCCAGAAAATGTTTATGTTCTAGTTAGTTTAAGAAATAGCTTTAAATGCTTTTTTTTTATTAATTATAATAGTATCCAGTGTAATTTTTCATATCTATGTTAATAATAATAAAGTGTATTAAGATGACTACAAAACTAGTTTCAACTTACCGGTGATGCTATTGAAAAGGATCACAAAACCAAATCATGTCACATCTGAAATAAAAACAGAAAATTAAGCGATAAAAAAATGAGTTTTACTGATGATAAAAGAAGTACTAATCAATATTTGCCAAGCATCAATAAAATATAATTTCTGATAGATATCGCACTGCAATTTTAACATATCTGTCTCAATTAAAACGTACTTTCAAATTAATTTAGTTTTAATTAAATATTAATATAAATAACAATACATCAGTATTTAGGTGTTATATCGAAAAATGAAAACATAACAATTAGTTAGAGTTTTGAGTTATCACTATTGGAAGGAGGGTGGAATATGTTACAGAGTGAAATATTTTTGTAAAAGAAAAAGCTAAGACCCCTAGTAGAGCACCTCAGAGAAGAACAAGCCAGATTTAGACCAGGACGGCAAACACAGGACCATATTTTCTCTCTGTGGAATGTACTCCAGAAATCCTGGGATAGAAACAAAAGGATGTACATCGCCTTCCTTGACCTCGAAACAGCATTTGACTCCGTTCGAAGACTCGGAAAATGGGAGAATCTCTAAGAATGTCCCAAGAACATTGGTGGACGCTATTAAATCCACTTATCAAATTCCAAAAGGAGTAGTTAGGCTAAACGGGCAGGAATCTGATTGCTTTAGTATTGCAAGGGGGGGAGGTGAGAAAAGATGACAGTCTAAGTCCTTTGCTATTTTTACTTTACATGGATGAAGTGGCTGTCATCTGTAAAAGAAGAACGGAGGGGACGTTCCTGGGCCTTAGCAACATCCGCCCGGTGGTCATACAACTCCTCCTCTACGCAGACGATATTGTTCTCGTCGCAAACACCCCTGAATTAGAGAAGGCATTGACTGAATGGCACGAAGAGCCCCACCGGAAAGGAATGAAAATGAATACCAGCAAAAGCAAGATATTTCAATTGGGGACTAAAGTAGAAAATGTTCACTTATCAAAGCCCAATTATTGTAACGGGGAAGAAATAGAAGTGGTTGCAGATTTCACCTACCTAGGAACTATAATAGACAGGTCTGGGAAAGTAGACTCAGAAATATCAAACAGGATAAAGAATAAGGCTAATGCAGTCTATTACCAGATCTGCAATATTGTAGTTGGGAAGCGAGAGGTGGGTAGGGATGTCAAGCTCCATATCTAAGTCTTTATACTTTCCGATACTCTTGTATGGAACTGAGAGCTGAATATTGACGGACCGGCAGGAAAGAAAGTCACTGCTGCAGAATTGAAGTTTCTGCAAAGAATAGTGAGGAAGACGAGGAGGAGAGGTCGTGCCAGAAATGACAGGATACGCCAGGAACTGGGGATCGCCCCAGTGAAGGAGGTTCTGCATACACGGCAGTTGAAATGGTTCGGGCACGTCATTAGAATGGAAGAACATAGGGAATCCCTAAAGACGATGGAGTACATCTCAGATGACAGAAGGTCTCGTGGACGACCAAGGATGGATGTGTCGTCCAAGGACCTGGAGTATGTCGACAGGCTTTGCAAAGCAAGAGGGAAGGATCTTCTTCTGGCCAGGAGTCTAGCTACTAATAGAGAATGGCTGAGGATGGCTGGAACCTATGGCTGAACACTTTCCTTCGCTGATTAGGCACTATGGGGGATAAGCAAAAGTAGAAGAATTAAAAAGAACAACGATTGTTTTGGTCATTTATCATATTAAAATCGTCTAACCTCATCCCTTAGTCGTTTTTCTTCCTGTTATATAGGAATTTCCTCAGCATTTTGAAATCAGATTGAATATAATTATAATTGTTGATTTATTTCTGCTTAATAAGTATTTTTATTTCTCATTATTTCCTGTACGTATCAAGTCCTGTGAAGTTAAATCTAAGAAATCATATAAGTAAATGGGGATAATTTTTTCTCGTTAAATTTTTTAGATATCATGAGACTAATTTTAATGCCGAAATTGAATGGAGATCAACAGGTTTTAGAAAAAATAGGGATTACTGTGAACGCAAAAAAAATGATGACAGATCATTTTTCACAAAGTAATCCAAAACTGTTGACCGTTGATAAATGCGGTTATTGAATAATAATATATGTAGATGTTAGTAAAAAGAACTTATCCAAATTAAACAATCAAATCTTTGTGAATAAGAAATAATAAATTCAATTAAATCTTCTGTTTGGTAGATTTTCTATTTGAAATTCTAATCAAAATTGATTAGATAACTTGATGTTTCGGAATTTTGTCTTCTGGTTTTACATTTGTATATTTCTTTTGACATGTTTTTCATTTTACTCATAACACTAAAGAAATTAATTACCAATTGTAATTACTTCGTCTACAATCAAAAGCTATTAGTTGAAAAATAATTCTTGGTCCACATACAATGTTATAGCATTGTATGGCATAATAATGTAAAATCGTGATGGGGGAAAAACCCCGAAACATTGAGGTGTCAAATATAATTTTATTTGAATTTTAAATAAAAGTATTAATTCATAATTCTTTAACAAGGATTAATTTAAAATAATTATAGTACATGATTCTTATTATTTTAGTTATACCAGAAGTGTTTGATGAAGATGAAGCCATTTTATACCAGAAATAAAGTAAATTTACATATAATGCAGTAGAAGAGTCATATTTCATTTCAGCAAATCATAAGTAATATGAATGGCTAAGAACCGAGTAAATGTAAGAAATATCTAGTTAATATATATTGAGTAATCAACATATACTGAAGTAATCAAGAGATCTTTAATTTCAACCCTATAAAAAGAGAGCACTGAGGAATGTGCAATTATAAATTTATATTGAAAAGAGGCTTGAAACTCTTTTAATTAAAATAATTTATCTAAGCGGTTTCTCTCTTACAGGCAAATGTGAGGCAAAACTCTATATGATGCTGTAAATGACACTGGGACCTTTAAACTAAATCAACAGCATACCTGTTGTATACAATGTAAAATAGTTTCGAAAAATCATTACAAATTGTTTTCAGAATTACAGCAGAGGTATTGTCTAACTTTTCTTTTTGTCTGGTCATTTCTAATATACTGGGTAATCTGCAGGGTATTCAAAAATTTCTAACCATAATGGCAGGTTCTAGTTTTCACTCTCTGGGACTATTACGAAATAAAAATCAACCTCTCCAGGCCAGATTGGAATTGGCGCTGTTGAAATTACTAAGTTGTTAAGGTGACGGCAACGCTCCATCGGTTACTAATGGTCCAGGTATATTTAAACGTTTTTTTATTCCTCCTACCTAACCATTTCCGGAAAACGGCGTATTCTGCAGCAGTGGGCTAGTACGCCTATATGCCACTACTGCTAATTAAACACCTTTATATTTATTTCATTAAATGCTTGGGATTCAGTTATATTTGGGTGCAATCTAGGGTTACGTTTTGCGTTCGCGCAACCCTTACAAATAGGACTGCAGCTTGTCGTTGCATATCCGTCTCTCATCCTTGGTGTCCAACACCGGTCTCAGTGACTCCCTAGGCTTCCTCTTTCCGTTGCCCAGATTACCACTTAGCTGTATCTCGTTCTCTTAGACTCCTTCAGCATCTCTTTCTGGTGAATCTGACTGCCTCAGTTCTCCGGGCAGTGCAATCTTTCCATCTCCTTCTAACCTGACGCTTTTTTTCTGCCATTTTCCCAGTAAGAAGAAAACTTCTCTATCCTTTTCGGACACTTGTTGTCCATGTGTTTTTCTCTTCCACACTACCTGCAGACAGTTCGTTCTCGGACCTAGCGATGGTTTGTCCATCCTCCTGACGCTTCAGATAGAGGGGTGGGTCTAGGAAGTCCCTAATATCAAGGTTTCACAATCCTCCAAACATGAAAGAACCACAAGGCTCTCTCCTTAAGCAGATTTGTGGTGCTCACCGTCGGGTGGATCTTAACCATCCAGGTTTTTGAACTGTTTTTGAATCTTGAAGCCCTCCCTCTCTCAGCATTAGGAAAACACATACGCAATCCACTCGTGCCCGATTCAGTTTCGTTCAGCTTTCTGATACCCACACTCCCAGATTACGCCTCCAACGATCTCACCTCCCCAAGAGTGAAACTCTAGTTAGGTATAGTTGATCTTTTTTTTTTTTTACCCCCTTTTCTTCCTCAGCTACAAACGGCTCTGAGTATAGTTAAACTTTTTATAATATTTTATTTATTGTTTTCCTCTGTGTTGCCTTTCTGGCATGCGAGGTTTAGCAGCAGTGGTAGCACACTGTGCTGGCTCATGTCACTGCTGTCGGTAACTAATACTTTTTTATGTTTACTTTACTTAATATATATTTTTTTTATCTAGGAAGGAACACTCCCAGATAAAAAAAACAATTCTTAAAAATAAGATAGCTAAGTACAAAAAATTGTAAAACCGTAGCCTTAAATTATATAATGAAGCTTTATAAGGTACTCTACTGACTATTATAAACGTTACAGATGATGTATGATATGTTCTGGTATTCAAAATGATTCAAGGTCCGGTTCGTTCGTGAATCAATGGCAAAGCCGGTGGATAATAAGGATCCCAACGTCAAACACCACTTAAGTTAAGCACCTGAATAATTAGTTATAGAGAGGTCATTGACCTTTTAAGACTAAGGGTAAAGTTTAGTTGATGCGATTTATTGGGACATATTTTATTTTTATACCATTCTTCAAGAGATGTGGGATTGAAAATTCTGGGATACAATTGATTATTTACTGATATTACACATGTTTCATCGGTGTATATCATGGAGACAGTGTTGAGATGAGTTGGGATGTCAGCTGTATAAATTTTGTAAACGATAGGACTAAGGATACTATCCTCTGTTACACCATCAGCTTTAGGAATAAGGGAGGAATAAGCACTATTGTAGTTTACTTTGCATGATTTGTCAGTGAGGCAGGAACGGATAATGAGAAAGCATGTTGTGCGTGTGGATTTAAGGCTCAATTGGCTCAAGGTTGCCAGACTCAATCTAATGCTACAAGATGCTTGTAATACTACTTAAAGTTTGAAATTGGAGGCTTCTTTTTTTCTGTACACCATTTTTATATCCTAAACATTAATATGTACTGTAATTATTTTATTGTTTCGGGATATACCCTTATAAATTTTATTTCTTCTCTGCTACTAATAGCTTATGAACTATATTTTACATTTTGGTAAAAAATAAATTGAAGAAAAAAATATTCAAAAAACTTTTAAAATAAAGATTGTAAATTGTAAAATACAGATTCCAATTGATGTTTTTTACATCAATATATATTTAAATCTTTTTTTTTATTTATTTATTGATATTTAAAACTGTATAAAAAATACAAGTAAATTTGATCATAATGACATAATGATATGATACGTATGTAGAGAAACTACCCAGTAGTAGAACTCTAAAAAACAGTTTACAATATAAGGTCACGAGGCCATCTTCTTTTCAGGCCCCTCGGAGGATTGCCAGGAATGGAAGAGGAAGCAAGGTTAGAAACTAGTGGGTTTGGGTGGTTAGGGAGTTTATTATGGAAGGAATAATATCGGGTTCGGGCTAGATCGGTTACATAAATATTTAAATCTACCGGTAGTTGTTTTTGTATTTGTAATTTAAGGAAAGATTGTAAGAAGTTTTGAGTTAATTTATATTTATATTTTCTTATGGTATCTCAATTTAATTCTGAATGCTTCTTAGTAATTCTCGTGTAATATAAATAATTGTTTACCATTCTTAGGCATTTGTTTTAAAATAATTTTGTTGTTTTGAGGAAGGCTTCATTCAATTGAGATGACCAGAGTTTTTTGTTAGGAGAGACCAAATGTCAACATGATGCATAGAGCATGAAAATGTTTACCATCACTTTTAAGAATATAAGTGTTGAAGTAAGTTTATCAAGATGAAATACTGCAAATATGTTTATTTATTGTAAAATAAAATAAAAAAATGCTAACTAAAACCGGTAAATTATATGCGGCACGTATTAATGTGTCAACTAATAAATTGTATTTCACTAGAAATAATGAAATAACAAAGTTTTTGTCTTCATGTATTCTTAAGATTTATTTTTGTTTAAGTATTAGAAAATTAAAATTTCTTCTCTATCTTAAATTGTCTATTTGTTCAAAGATATTATTTTTATGTTTCTCTAGAAGCTAGCTGTTTCGGGAATTGATTGGTGCCGCTATATGTCAAAATAATGTTTCACTACATGTATAGAAAAATTACACATTGCTAACATTACAGCACCGCAGGGTATAAGATATAATTTGGTTAGAAATTAGATTTCGAGACATAAAGATTAAAATTAGTTTTCGAATGATTAAAATTGATTTATAAATGTATATGATAAATGCGGCACTGCATCTGAATTTGCTACTTAAACATTATGGCACTTTTTTTTTTTTTTTTTTTTTTTTTAATTGGTTTGATTTTTTATTGGTGATCCTAGAGAGTAGTGGCGCATGGGCAAACCCCAGCGCACTACCCCACTGCTCCCGCACCCCGTATGCCAGAGATGGCAAGGGAGGGGGATTAAAAAAAAAAACATTATGGCACCGTCGCGTATTATGCATATGATATACTGATATGTATTGACCTTTTGACAATCCTGGGTATTATTAAGGTGTTTCGTCATCTGCCCCTATACCAGGGTATCCTTCTACGAACCTTTTAGGGCGTCCCCGGATATGAAAATATCTGTGCTTAAGCTTAAGCTTGCCACATTACCAGAATCCCCTGAGAAAATTAGATTGGCTAACCTTTAAGTGTTATAACAAAAATGATGGGTTTTGACGAGGGACCGGAATCAAATTAAGCAGGTGCAGGCCCATCCTGGACATGTCAAACTTTCTCACCCATTCTCGGGCCTGAGGAGGGGGACGTTTACCTCGGGAGCGTTCGTTCACCGATGGCCAATGAGAAAGGAGATTCAAAAATAAGGTAACGTCCTAAAAGGGAAGTGGGAGAAAAGACACAGGAAAACTAGATCAGAAAAAAGGACAGTCAAGAGGAAGGCTTGAGAGAGCAGCAGAAGCCGGAGCGAAACAAGATGCACTTCGACCAGACGAAGTCGTGACAAAGTCCAGGTCTCGTGACACCTACGGAACTACATCCCACGGCATGAATCCTTCAAATCAGCAACTATAAGTATTAATTAAACAATAAGCAATAATGTGATGATATATTTTATGGCAACTATTTATCTGAATCATTACAATCATTTTAATCATAGTAATAAATTGTAAATGAATACTTAGTCTCTTTATGTGGTTTATATACTATTATATAATCCAATATACCACCCCTTATTATATTATATAATTAATGGTAACAACATTTTATAGATATATAGGTATTTAATTGGTAAACTGATAAACACACAAATAGCCTTTGGAAAGGAATCCAATCATAATAATAGTATTTTAGGACTCAATATATAATTAATTAATTAACTTATTTTTGGATAATTGCCTTCAGGGATTATCATGACATCCGATTAAATCTCAAGGCAGAACATATCAATACAATGGTTCATTAACATTTTTTTAAACGAAAAAGAAACAAAAAACCGGGAGTTTCAATTTTAAAAACATGATAGTCAACATGCCAGCCCTCCATAAAACCCCATAACAATCCAAATCCACACGATGAGACCAGATCAGCTAACTCAATTCTGCGTTTTGATTGAGATGGCTTACAAGTTAATTTAGCGCTGATTACCCGCTTGGAATTCGTTTAATATCCAATCCCGGCTACTTTACATGGCCTGTCATCCTTTTGTGACACCCTGATGTTTTGACCTCAATTATTTACTCAATAACGAACACGTCATCCAACGATGTACCCATCTGATGGGTACACAACGTACCCCATCTTATATTGTGCTTCGGATAATCCTTCTTCTTTTTCATAAATATTTTATGCATTTTTTATAATTAAATGACATTTGGTTATTAAATGAAACTTCATTCTGTACCCTCTAATGTGTAAAAATAACAAAAATGTACAATTCAAAGAGCGTTTGTCTGGTGTCAGTATGATAAATTAAATATATTCCTTACTAAAACACAAATAAACAATACTTCTATTAATATAAATGTGTATAAGAAACCGTATTATATATAAATAACTGACTATATTCATATATAACTTTGATATTTAACTTTAACGCATGTTTCGAATTGAACATATATAAATACGCATATTAATAACTCGGATAGTTATTTATTCTTTGCTTGTATGAGAAGCATTGTTAACAGATTAGATAGACCAAATTTGATAAATGGAAAGAACTAAGGAATTTCAAAAGATGCTTGTACGAATTACAAAGGAATATATTAAATAAAGCACTTCTATGGATGGAGAAAACTTGGTTTGCATTGCATCTGCATGCTGGAGACCTAGACTACAAGTTGTTTTTTTTTTTTTGTTCATAGCGTTTGGAATAAGGAGAAAAAACTGTTTAAGAAATGCACCAATTAGGCATTGTCGTTGAAAATTAAAATGGAGCCACTCTTGCTTGAATTACTTGAGGAAAATGTGAAAGGTTTAGGTAAAGTCGGAAATTAAACAATTTATTACTCTTTTTTACTTTGCTTCTTGCTGACAAAATGTGTCTAATAATATATTTTTAAAAAAATCATGAAATTTTAGCAGCTTTTTTAGGGTTGAATTATTTTTCAAAATTAACTATTTCAAATGAAGTCGATCAAGTTTCAATGAGTTGATTTATATGAATTGTTTCGAACTTTATTTACATATCCTAGATACTACATATCATCATACTCCAAAATAAATGGTATTATTCATAAAGAAAAATTAAAACAATTTTATTTATAAAATTAAATGTAAGGATTGTAACAACAAATCATACTACGAACAAACTTCATGATAAAAAACATTAAGATATGAACTAATAATGGTTTAAATCTAACAAATTTCCCATTTTTATCCTTTATCTCACTCCCAACCTCGAAAAATATTTAATCCAATTACCTTTTAATACACCTAGAAAAGCAGTCCTATCATTTAAGTAAATTAGTAACAACGAATAAGTTCTCTGAACAGATGGTATTATACAATTGAAAAATATATCTTATAATAGAAAAAAAAAACACGGCAATTTGTATGTTTCATAAAATAATTTAATCCTTATTGCACTGGCAAAAGTTATAATTTTTGAATCTTGAAATTGGCTTTATATAATATTAAAAATAAATAAATAGCTGGTGAAATGATTAGTCTCTGTTTTTATTAATAAGTAGTATGGCACCGAGATTTAAAGATAGGATAAGAAAAATAAAAAAAATCATATTTTTCTTCCTTAAATTGAACTCAATTAGTTTGATTAAAATTTTCGTGTGCCAGAGAGGCAAAACCCAAGTTTAAAGAAAGCCAATCTGGGTTAAAAAAAATTCTGATTTAACTATTCGTGATTTTAGTAATTAATAATTCAAATCATTAATATTAGGCATGGTTTTCGATTAGACATGGCTTGGAACATAATCTACGAGACTAGACTAGGCAAAGGTCAGGAGAAGAGGGACAAAATTAGACATCATTAACCGGGACAGAGATGGTTCTCGTGAAAAATGGCCTTTATCTAATGGGGACTGTCCATTTCGTTGAATGACTACCGACTTCAATTAGTAGCTCCCCGATCTCGCTTCAAATTGTTTTGTTTATGAGCAAAATTTCAACATTACTGGATGGAGAACAGTTAACATTACAATTCTGAAATCTATTAGTGAACGATTAGAGATTTTTTATTTAGTTATTTAAAATTAACCCTGATTGTTTTTATGGGTTAACTAATATATGAGCATTATTGATGTATAATTTCCTCTTTGCGATGAACCCACACTTAACAAAGCTGCTTTTCTATAAAGGTGCAAAAACATTATATGTCTGTACTCAATCTGAATTAAAAAAAAATTAAGCTAAAACGTTTAAAAACACATATTACATCCCTAAACAATTAAGAATCATGAAAAAACAAATAAAACTATAAATTATTAAATAATCAAAAATAAATAAACCACTAATAATTATGCGCATCACACAACATTCTCTTACCTCCCTTCTTTGAATTGAAATTATTCCTCACTCATTTCAGAAAAAAAAAAAAAAATACTCACTCTGTCAATACATTCCCGTACTAATTTTGCAAACGAGCTTTTCAGTTGAGACATTGACAAACCTCAATTTCAACAGTTTTCAGAAAACTACTTTTAATAATAATTCTCATTCTAAAATTTTAACATTTTTCTTATGAAATTGACTAAAATTTACATTGTGTTACTATGTATTCAAAGTTACATTCTTTGCATTATTATTGAAAATACTGAGAATAATTTTATGGAGTTTGGAGTTCTGTTAACTAAATGACGCAAGAATATGACAATTAAAATTAAATAAGTAATTATTTAATAAACATGTTGACATAACATCAGTTACGTTAAAATTATAACATTTTACGAACAGCTAAAATAAGTTATATGAATTATAAGTTTATGATTTCATGTTCATTTCCATATTTTACATTGTTGATAATATCGATGTCGAAGTTGAGAAACGAAATTTCGATATTTTCTCATCGAAATATCAATATTTGGCTTAAAAAGTTTAAGAAAATTTTATAAAAAGCTTAAAAATAGTTTTTCGATATTTTAAATTGATAAATTCATGTTCCTTTCGATATTTTACATTGTCATTAATATCGATATCTAAGATTAGAAAATTTGTTTAAAATGTCCCAATTCTATCAAATTCGTATTATTAATAATTACTTTTGCTGTTTCACAGTGAAAACAATGAATTAATTTTGATAATTTGGGTTGTTTTATATGGATGAAAAATCTAAAGTAAGATCAGGAGGAATTCTTGAGAAGAAAGGTGAGCCAAGAGGACCTCTGATATTCGGAACTTTTTCTTATTGCTCGGATAGGTCACTGATATCCCACCTTACTCAATCGATAACTCCGATAGAAAAAAGATAACTTCGTAAACCACTTTACTGAGTTTAGAATTGACGTGTCAAATATGAAATATAATTCAAGGTTAATATGATTCATTTTACACATATTGACCCATTGACAGGGAAGATTTATTTCTTAGAATTAGAATAACTGATAATTTCCCAAACATTACTGACTCTTAATAAGGTTTGAGTAAGAGGCTTTAATTACAAACCAATAATTATTATTAATAATAATTTAATATGGTGCACATTTTATGGTTTTAAAAATCGATTTCTAAACTATCGAGGTTTCTAATTTTTTTACTACCAATAAAAGGTTTCGTTGAATCGGCAAAATTATGGTTTGTGATTTATGATGTAAATAGAATAGATATATCACTAATATAAAAAATTAAGTGTTACAATTTCTTAAACTTAAATAAGGTTAGCAGAAGAAACAGGATACATTTCGGTGATATATATATATATATATATATATATATATAAATTTATGTGACAGCGGAAAGAGATTTAATAAAAAATTGAAAAAAAGTAGATAGAAGAACACTCTGTGAATGACAAAACAACACTAACTTTATTTGTTCCAGTATCTCTGTATATACATCTCGATCAGCTGATCTCGTCGATCACCTGACGGCCTTTGTCAGCTGACATCTCACTCAGGCCGTAACCCCCCCCCCCACCAGTTTACGAACAATCCTCGTGAAGTTATAAAGCACAATAAAATAACTTATATATAAAACAATTAGGAAAAACTATTTAAAATAACATATAGACAATTAATAATAGGCGAACAGTCCTCGTAAACTCATAATGTACAATAGAAGGATAAAAAAAAAAATTAACAAAGCAACTATTTGCGATAAATACAAAAGTAAAACTAAAAAAAAAAACCGTATGATTCCTACATACACTAACAAAAAAGAGAGAAGAAAATATATAATCTCTACACATGATTAAAAAAGAATGAAATGAACAAATTTATATTTACAAAAAAAAAATTCAATAAAATATATGCTATAATCTTTTTCGTCACACCTACTTACTATTCGTATATAAGAAATTATCGTATTAATCCAATCGCATATAAGAAATTATTACCTTTTTTTGCCACTATTATCTCTACAATATAAAATATCTGTATTATTTTAATAATTTGGGAACCCGCTAAGAAAAATATAATTTATTTAACGCTACGTAACTTATTTAAATCAATTATTCCTTGAATACAATCTAAAAAATATACGCCTGCCAACATGAAGCCCCTAGCATAAAAATTAACAGTCGTTTGAATTTAGAAAATTGAGTTCATTATTAATTCAGGGTTCATATTTTTTATACTACATATATTATTAAAATGGTGCTTATTTTTTGTTTAAATTGTTAAGAGCATAGAACAGTGGCAAAAAAAAATTATGTACGATTCGTGGTGAATAATAAATAGGCCTGATACGAGATACAAGGAAAACCTTTTTGCTATTTATCATATTGCCCTTACTTTATATATTGGAACTTTATCACTCTAAATTGTTAAACAACTATGTAAGCCGTTGGTAAGCAATTAAAATTATCTTTCTACTAGGTTGCCTCCCCTAATGCTAGAACGAAATTACTAAGCCAAGGTCTGAACCCTATCAACTCATCTCACTGATAAGGTTTCTTCCAACTTGATCAGTGGAAGGGAGCACAATGGTGGGGAGTTACAATGTCATGTCTTACCTGAAATGTTCCTAACAAAGGGAGCATTAACAAAATAACTTGAATAGACATCTCATCAACTATATTTAAAGAAACAAAGCTGAAATTATTAATAAATATGTCATGAATTTCGTATCATGAATTAAAGCTTTGATGGATCAGATTTTGGATACATTTTTTTTTATTATTTTCTATAATATTAATAATAATAATTAATTAGACTTTTTTAAGTTTTACACATAAATATTTACATAAAAAAAAATACCAGACTTTTTTATCCGTAGACAAATTTGGGCTTGAATGAGAAACTGAAATGCTGATAGCATTTTTATATTTCACTTAAATATGATAAAACAGTATATCACGGGTACCAGTCCTGAGTATCATGAAATTCCTCCGACAGCTCTGGTAGTAAGCCGAGATCCCACCACTACCGTCAATCACCAAGCCAGAAGCAGACGAAAACATATCAAACAAGGAAAATGTAGTAGCCAACTGGCTCTGTGGAGTTATAACCTTGAACGCCTTAGACAGAACAACGGGAATCATCTAAGAACGTAATACCCGTTGTCCTTTTCCAAAAATATTTAGGGATTTTATGGATTAACAAAGCAGAAAAAATGAAAAAAAGAGACATCGCAATCGAACGGGAGAAGCCGACATCGCCGGATATTACCCTATTGCATTACGCATTCGATTTCTTTTGTTAAACAGTTGTGGTCTTAGCGGGAACAAAATTTATATTCATTATTTTTAACTCGAGAAATTGTAAAATACGTTTTTTAAATATTTTTCGCCAACCTAGATATCAACAATAGCGTGATAACGATCCCACCAATATACACAAAAATTAGTGACGTAAGTAGGGTATTAAATGAAAGTATGATGCCAACATATTTTAAGGCTCATGTGTAGAAAAGGTGGCTGTAAGAAGTCTCGCAGTGATCGATCTCCGTCGCTAGACTGAATGTTCACTAATTAAGTGTTCTTATTAATTATATGTTTGCCTCTTGCAATGTTTATAAACCTGGAATTAGATACTGAAAAATGATTTAAATTTCCAACTCGACCCACAGTGAATCCTAAATCATGTTCGTCCTAGGTGTAGAGTTTTGGAGTTGGCATTTGTATGGCAAGGCTTCATCAAATGTTCAAGTGCCTACCGGCCTCCTGTAATACGCTGGCAGTGGCAATTGCTGAATTAATGATTCACTAGCATGAATTTAAAGGTAATTAACTGAGAGCAGTTCTACAGGTTGAACCTCGGTTCGATAAAACATTACCACAATCGAGGATATATTCTTTGAAGAAATTTAGAATATATATGATTTTTATGTATATAGTGTATACATAAACACAGTTAGTTATTATATAAATACATTTTTTTCTTTACTTGATGTACATTTTGAAATTACATATGAAATAAGTATGGAATATTTAAAAAATAAAATTAATTGAAATAAATGCATTTACAAAATTCAATTGCTTAGAAGAACTCAGGATCATATAAACTAAAATGCCGGGACACATATGACCGCAACGTAAAAAGGCCGCGTTAAGAAAAATGAATAAGAAAAAAAAGTTAAAATAATTTTATAAAATAAGTAAATACTATTATGATACGTATAAATAACAATATAAATCAATATAAAAAATACAATAAACTCAAACATTTTATAATTTTTGATCATTATGATTAAATAATGACATAATTTTTGTAGTAGATAATGAAAATTAAATTTAAGAAGTAATAAAATATAAATACAGATTCGTACCCATATACAATATTTACATTCAACCTTGGAAATTCCAAACTAAGCTTTGCCATCCACGTGTGGAAGGTCAAGCAGACTCCAAGAGATCCCTGCGTGTTCCCCCAGTAGCATCACTGGTATTCGGATAATAAGAAATCTCCCAGGACATTCTAAATGTTTGTTTGAATGATGATTAAAATGTCAAATAGTATACATAAGGGGAAAAAATTAATAAAGTATTTATTAGATAAATATTAATGAAGATACTGGAAACAATAATTGTGTTTTTCTTAGAAGCTAATGTAATCGTAGTTCGGAAACTCGTATAAGTACACGAGATATTTAAAAATTCTGAATTATCATAATAGAGTCAAGTACTAATGCCGCTCGTTCTTTGTCCCATGATCCCTAGCCTAATTGAAGGTTTCAATAAACTTCAACTGCGCTCCCTGAAGTTTGAACATACGGCGTTATTAAAGGACTTCGAGTTTCACAGTTTCTCTTTGAGCAGACATCTCTTGACTTCGTTCCATTACATTTCAAAGGAATAACAAGTTCCATTCGGTATAACAGGCAAAGTGGCTTACAATTAGATCAGTACCTACAAATATATAAATTTTTAAAAACCACGATGAAAAATCAATTTTTTTTTTATGTTATAAATGCTTCTTAGATAGTTTCTAACTTTTCCTAACAGTGGCTAGATTTCATAATTTTTTTCTTAAACTACGAATTGTGTGCGACAAAATGTAATAGAGTCTCATCTTACAAACAATCTTTTTAAAAATGGTATTCATAGAGTTTGGTTTGATTTTAATATTTTCAGGTAGACATATTTTATTTTAGATTCAATGGTTCTACATATTTTTTTAAAAATTAATTTTATTATTATTATTATAAAATGGGCGACAGACCATGAAAGACTAAGTCCTCGCACGATGTATTAGAGAATACTTCGCGTGTTTCACAAATTTCCAGGGGGAGGTTGTGAGTGAGTTTTGTATTATTTTTTTGCTTTAAAAAAACCAAACGGATGTGACCGGGACTCGATCTGACAACCTTGCGGTTGGTAGACTAGTGCGTTGCCACGCTGCTACCGCTGTCCCTATTTCTATTTTATGGGTATTTAAATTTTATTGTTAAATTCTAATTTTTTTTCTATATGATTTCATTTAGGTTTATTCTTTAGGTATGTATATGTTATTCTCCAGCTATCGTAGGTGAGTCATTACATGTGACCTCAACACGATTTTGAACCTTACCGTCTCAGATTTTGTGGATATTTTGCAAAGTAGTTGCATAGGCATATACTTGGAAAAAAAAAACGACAATTTATGAAGATATTTTTTCTTGTTTTTTAATATCAGAGGGATGGGAATGGACTAAAAGATCAGAGAACTACCAGTTTTGGAATTACTTTAGAAGTTTTTCTAATTTAGTTAGTGATATGGGATGAGTGTCATTTTGCAGTATATTTTTGTATAATATGCAATAATATAAAGGTTAAGCTATGTTAAAATTACTCAAAACCTAATATAAAGTTTTTATTTTAATTATCTCAGAAAGTAGATATTTTAAAATTGATTCCTTAAGTGGGTTGTATTGATGTAAATCACAGGGGAAAATATAAATGAGGGACAGAAATGATTTTAATTTTAGAGAAAATAAAAACTCAAGCTTATTAATCATATTGATGTTTTCATAGTCACTTAGCATAACTCACACATGAAGAATGATTTATGCAATCAGGAGATACATCAAAAGTTCTTTTATTTTCGCAAGCTTCTCTGATTCCATCGAAAATGTTTCACAAATATTTTCAATACAGTTTTAGTAGTGAACAACATGTGGATTCCTTCGATAACTTGCTTTATCAAATAGTATTGATGGGCTGAGCAAGCCAAAGTATACGTTGGTAATGTTTTTTTCTGCCCACTCAAAAATTTTTGCTGGGATTTGTATTTGATTTTTATGGTGTCTTTGCAGACTGGCGCGAGCTACCAGTTTTTAAATGATATGAGTGCTTTAGGGAACTCTCAACTCCGTTGTAAGTGTCATGGTAATGCGCTATGCAAAAAAATTAACATTCTATTAAATTTTGACCGTCAGAAAAGTATTAGTTTTCGGAAACCATGTAACCGCATCTGTGTTGTATATTAGGTAATCATAAATAATTTCGTATCTAATTAAAATAGTGTACTTTCCACCTTATGATCCGAAACAAGGGATGTATTGTGTATTTTATTTAAGTTTTTTACTATTATTTACAAAATACACGATTTTATTTTATTTTAATGCAACTGTTACTAAATGTATTTCCTCTTCATCCTTCACGGACCTGGGCCAACTCATTTAACTTTAATAAGGGATTAAAAATAAATTAGGTGGACTTTTCATATGAATATTTTATACCAGAGGGTGGTCCTGAAAACCCTCTCTGTGTCCTTATTTCCAAATCCATTATTTATAATGAGACGAGCGATCAGAAATTAATGGTTCAGTATAATATAAGCGTTATAAATATTTTTAAAACATATTTTAAATCATTATATTGTTTCAATAGTTGTCTCCTTGTTAAATTTTTTACGTTTGTTTTAAATTTTCTTTATAGTTTATTAGTTATTTTAGGAATAAAGGTGGTAAATTGCCAGTCAATAGTATTCATCCATACGAAATGCTGCATGTACATGGAATATTCATAAAGTTTCAAGTCTGGTCTTAGAATCAAAACTTCATTAAACATTGTTGTACAGCGAACTTATAGTCTTTGAAATATACCACTGGGGAATCAACAAACCGTATTTAAACCATAAATAGCGTTTTTTCCGTTGATTATAGACTCTCTGTAACTCATCGCGCAACCTCATCAAAACTGAAATAATCGAGAGTTCAAAAATATATGATTATGGGAATTTATTATATGAACAAAACAAAGTTGAAAAGTGCTTTATGGTAGAAAGAATCGGCCATTGAATCATTTAGCTTTCGTTTAATAGCTGGTTACTCCAGAAAACAAATATAAATGTAACGAAATAATTTAATATAAACGTGTGAACTTTTTATTGAGTAATCCAGTGGATTCACTTAGTTCTTAGAATCAAATTTTAACGGTAAAAAGTATACAAATAAACACAATCCATGTAACCCTTGTTGACCAAATAATTACATGGAACCCACATGCCCAACTCTATAGAAAGGAACACAACCAAGGAAACGGCAAATTGTATAGACTAGTGAAAATACACTATCATCTTTCAACGGAAATTAAACAACTGTTCTGCAATACCACTAAAATTTGTTGAACTTGCGAACTTGAACTGTGAGAGGAGTTGAACCTTTGAACATCGAAGTCATCCTGATACGTTTCTTTTTCATTTCATCACGTATCTTCTTCACGTTGACATCTACCCTCCACCTCAAAGAACTGCTGCTTTTGACAAATCATTTTTTACCCTAGCCGCCTTTCACTGGAACTCCATTCCTGCTCACATTCCTCATGTAACCAACCATTGCCTCGTTTAAAATCCTTCTATTTTACTTTTGCTTTTCCAAGCATTGCTACCTATTTTTTCTCCAAGCTAAACCAATATTATAATAGTACTGATAATATAAATATTAAGCACTATAATTTATTAATTGTAAATATTGTAACTACCTTTTTGTTTTTGTTTTTTTATGTATTTAGTCATTTATTTTATTTTATTTCCTTGTCCTTCATAAAATCCTCAATGCTCCTTACTTTGTCACAAATAAAATCATACATAAAGACCTTAATGTTGCCCCTATGTAACCGATCTAGCCCGAACCAGATATTACTCCTTCCATTATAAACTATCTAACCACTCGAACCCTCAAGTTTTTAATCTTGCATCCTGTTCCATTCCTGACAATCCTCCGAGGTGCCTGAAAAGAAGATGGCCACGAGACCAGCTAATGTGAAATGTCATTAGAGTGCTACCAATGGGTAGTTTCTCTACACGCCTGTAACACTCCAATTTAACATAGATCAGATTTACTAAATGTATTGTAGTGCACAGTTGTAAATAGCATTAAATAAATATTTAAAAAAAATTCCCTTGTATCTAAAATTATTTATATGAAATTTTCATATAAGTTACAATTAAGTGGGGCACACTATTTTTTGCGAATATATTGTAATATAAAAAATTACCTTAAAATAATCAACTAATTATAATTAATCAATTATTTTATTTCCTTTCACTCTAAAGTCTTTCAGACTGATTGTTATGTTATGTTACAAACAAGACCCGTCAGTATGACCTCAATATCCCATTTATTCTAGGTCTTATACCGTCCAAATTCTCAAACTTCTATCAAAACTTTATTAATTATATATTCGAACTAAGAAGCTCAATTATATCTGTAAATCCTTGAGATTCGAAGTGTTGGCTTAAAAAATATCGAGTTTTGACTGCACCTATACCGGTAAACGTTTTAAAACATAGGTAAGATAGGTAAAGAAATCATAATACAAAATTGTTATATTTTCTTTTTTATTAGATGGGTCTGCAAAGGGTTTTACAGAAGCGGCTGAAACGATTTTGTGTGCTGGAGGCAGCTAGTAGAGTTTCCACTTTCTTGTTGCTGTCTAAACAATACCCCTGCCTCCGGCAGTACTCAGTTGTCAATTTTTTAAAAATCTGTTGACTCTTACAGTTTAATCCTCGTAATAAAAAATGAATAAAACTTATTCAGACGAAAATATATAATTATTGAGGTGCATTAGAATGTTATAAAATTATTTATCATTGAAATGTTATAAGTAGAGACCGGATTTTTTTCTCAATTACATCTTTTATTCGCGAGCTTCTAATTCTGCCCAACTTAGACAAATAATAAAATTAAAAATTAAATATTTCAGTTGCATATTGAGCGAATTACGTTTTTGTTGAATGTATTCAGTTTTAATATATGAATATTTTTGAATTTTAAAATTCATGTTATTCATGAAAGTTAAAATCAGTTAAAATTACAATTAACATTCAATTAAATTATTCATGATACAAGATCAATTATTATAAGATTCTCGTTTCTTTAGGCCGGATGATTGCTTTTATCAGTTATATTTATTTTTAAATATATATTGCATCCACGAGACTTGATCCACAAGTTGATGTTCAAGTTTTATTGAAGATATTTTAATCCAGAACATATAATTTTGTTCATAAACTTCAGTACGTACATTTAAATTTGTCCCTGGTTTAATGGATTAAAACATGCCATTGCACTATTAGAGTTCTGATATTTGGAAATTCCAAACCCAATACATAGTTTTTATATAGTACCTTGGTTAATTTTTTTAAATCTTAATATTTTGTTTTAAGAAGTTTAAAATCGAGTTTTACGGTTTTCATAATAAGAATTAAAAATCTATAAATACAGTTACTTCCTCTTAGCTCTTCAATTACGGACAAATTTTCGGTTTTTATTCAAAGCAGTTTTGTTTTTTATGTATGTTTGTACAAATTAGGTGAGCCTTTAGCGAGTTTAATTTGAATTAAACAAGGTTAGATAAGCTTTCTACGTACATATTAATTTCATGGATTGCACAATTTCCTGGAAAAATTATAACAGAACTAAATTACCTATTCATTAGGATGAATATGTCAGAAACCGAAATGAAACTAAAAGAATAATTAACCTAGCCAAGACGAGTACTTGGGAGAAGATTGGTCAAGAGCTTGAACAAAACTATAGAGAAAATATTGGGAAGTTCTGGTATATTACGAAAGCCTTGAAGAGTACGAGGTCAAAACCGGCCAGGAACTTAAAGACATGGATGGGAAGTTAGTGATCGAAGAAAAGGAAGTGTTGGAGGTTTGAAGGCAGTTCTTCCGGAGGAAATTTAGTTTGGAAGAACGTCTTTACCATAACTACAGAGACTGCAGAAGGAGAGGTAGAGTAGAGGACACCTATCCTGAAGATATGGGCAATGCGATCGGGGAAGACTGATAGCTGACTCAGAAGAGGTTCTTCAGACATCTTTGGATGAGTGAAATGAGGAACTAAAGATAAGAAGTTTGCAAATAAACCCTAACAAAAGCAAAATTATGTGTGTCGCCTAGCCTAGGTTTTTGTGTATTGGTGAACCCCTGGAATTTACATGGTAAAATAGACCAGTAGGTTCTAAATCTAGTGAAAAAGGGCAATGGAGTGTACCATCAGATTTCTAAAACTCTTATAGGCAAGCAAGAAGAACTCTTATAGCTAAAATACGGATATTTAAATCCATGTTCCTCCCATCTGTATGGTATCCTTAATGGATCAGAAAGCTGGACAGCCCTCGACAAGCATGTAGGAAAAATAACGTCAGCAGAAATGAGATTTCTGCGAAGAATAGTTGGTGAGACTAGGAGAGACTGTATCAGAAATGAAAGGATTCGGGAGGATCCGGATGTGAAATCAGTGCGAGACACATTGCAAGAGCAGCAACTGAAGTGAACACGTCTGTAGAATGGACGACACTAGGAATGCTAGGTGGTATTTGGAAGCAAGGCCGGAAGGAAGACGTGCATATACTCTTAGTACACTGAAAAACTGGGGGCAGCAAGAGGACGCACCATCCTGGAGATGAGAGGACTAGCTAGGGGCAAGGAATGGTGGGCTAGATGGATTGAGACTGCGACTCCACGCTTGACTGCACACAGGAGTTAGAGGAAGAAGAAGGATTACACAATAAAGTTGATTTTTGCAGGATTTTTTACTGCGAGTTTTCTACTTTTTATTATATAAAAATGTGGTCTCTAATTTTATTTTTTTGGAAGCTTTACAGTATTCTTGATTTTCTTAGATTGGACAAAACGAATTACCATACTATCTGAACCCTAATTAAGGAAAAATAAAATACAATTAAGAATTCTTTTGTAGCCCTAAGCATGATTTTAATTCATTTGGAGCTTCTTGGTTTCATTTTTATTACAATTTGTCGACGTGGCTTTCCGTTTACTGCTTAGATTTGTGTGATTAGGAAGCTTTGATTTACTTAATGTTTTATCAAAAATGAAGCAGTTGAAAATTTAGCTTTGTGCGTAAAATTCTGTAAAACGTCTAAAAGAACTATTGGTGGTCAGTGGACGTTTATTTAGCATTTTGCAGTTGGCATAGATTTAGTTCTAACTTTACTATGTTGACGGTCTTTGTTTGATAAATATCACGTCTGTGGCCGGAAAACCCTGAATTCAATATGCTAAAATCGAGCTTTAACTCAATCACTACGCTCTAGAGATATCAGAAAAAGAATTTATGTCTTGACTATGATGTGTTGTCACCGGGAACTTACGTTTGGTTCGCACGTGTCAACTCGTTGATGTCACCGGACATAAAAGTGTTAATAAGTTATCCTTACTCTTCCTTATCAACGAAAATTCTTGATAGTAGAATACAAGGCGTGAAAGAAGTGGAATAAAAGATAAATAAAATAAATCAAGTGTCTTCTTTTAACAAAGCTGATTTATCGTTCTTAAGTATGGAAGATTTATTTTTGATCCTTGTTAAATTAAGATGAGATCGTGTGTATATGTATATGCGAGATCGGGGTTTAAATTTAGGAATGTTTAACTGCCTTTCCTTTAATATTAGTGCAAAAACAACTTCAGATACAACAAATAACTATTTGAGAAAGAAAAGAGACAAACTCATAGAAACCAGAGTGCTATTTCCAATTTCAATACTAATGATCGCCGAGCTTACGGAAGTAAACGTGATCTAAAACAGATCCTTTTCAAACAAGAGTAGATTTATTGTGATAGCATAATATCAGGGTTAGCATTTGATCCTCATTTTTTGAGTTTTTCCAGTCCTTTGGATTAAATAATTGGACGAAATTACTAATGATATTAGTGTAGGTGACTTGTTTAAGTAATGGGCGACCACGCTGGTTAATGTCTACAGTTAGATAAAAGTGAGGGATAGCTAGAATAAATACTAAACTAGTTGTCTCCAAGATAAAGAAATGTTAGTATCTATGTCCCTCACGGACCCTCGTGTTATTGATTGCTTTCTTCGGCCCTTCTTGTGGGTATTCGAATTCGTATGACTTTGATATCCCGTTAATAAACCTGAAGTACTCACTAAGACTTTCATTAGTGACTCGTTCTGTAATGACAATGATATATCGATTTATCATGTTGCCTAAGAGGCGAGCTGACATCGATCGTGATACTCCGGTCAGTGGGAGGCCCATTGATGCCTGCGTTGCCCATGGAGACCTAACCACAACACAACTCTTCACTCAATCAGAAGCCTTGTCCCGGTCCATAAGGAACTCTGTTGCGACCTTATGTTATTATGGTCGTGGTCAGTAAATGCCAAGGCGATGATTACTCCTTTGTGATATCAGAATCTTATGCTGAATTGAAGTTCTGATACTTAACTAGTTTAAAAAAAATTCATACTTTGGGCTAAGCACAATCCTTTTTTTCTTTTTTTTTACAGAATAATATCTTATCTTTTAACTGTTTATGAAATGATTTTGGTTGAGAGGAGGGGAGCAGGGGATTGATCTACTTAGTGGGTCTGTTTACTTTTCTTGCCGGAAGGTCCCAATCGGCTAACATACATTCCATGGAGCCGTCAGGTAATTGATATATTAACCGACCTACGTCCTTTACGTTGGTAAGGACTTCACCGCTCGCAGTCAGCAAGCGACCGAAAGAAGATGAAGCTGACACTTACTGAGACAAGGGGGTCAGGACTGTTGAACAGGAGAAAGCACCGGGACGGATGTGGACCAGGAGTGCTGGATGTAGTGTCGGACGGAGGCAGTGTAGCTCAACTGAGTGCTCGGCTACAGTTAATGTTTTAAAATATGTTTCCTTACAAATAAATAGATCCCCCCTCTCCACTCGTATCATGTATAATAAGAGATTTTATAAATAAATATTCATTTTTGGTATGCGCAAGTAAAGCGCTGCCGACAGGGGGGAAAGAAAAACCAACGGGATCCTTGTCCCAACGCACGTACACTTGTACTTGTGCAACGCCAATCATGGCCTCAATCGTTCTTAAAAAATACTTCAGTTAATAAAGACAAATAAACTCTACTTTTTTTTTAATATAGCTTGTTTTTTCACATCGCTTTTTGATTTGATATTGGACAATTCAAATAAAAACAATTAACTTAGTGTTGAGCGAATTCCATAGAATATACCATTATAGGCCTGGGTTACTTTGTTATCACCCCACTAACTTTCGGACTGTCTATAGAGGGATCCTAGCACAGCAAGTAACCCCTTTCTGCGTTTCTACCTTTGGAATACATCAAATACCAAATGAAATATGATTTTTTTTTTCAAGTAATGCCACATAAAATGAAAGCATATAAGCAATGTAGGCAGTGTTTTATGTTTAATTCAGTTCCCGTCACTCTCTCCCTCCTCCGGCCCCCTTCTCAAAAAAAAATAATATAAGATTTTTTAAAAATATTTCTTAATCCACTTAGAAAATTGAATTGTAATTTTTAATATTTTCGATTAACATGTTTTTTTATGCATAATATGAGGTGTTGTCCACTGACACTATTTTCTTACTTCTTAGGCTGTGAATTTCAATACTACTAACAATTCAAAAATATTTTAAATTTATTCGCAGAAACCGGTTTGATTAAGATTATTATTTTTCAGATTAGATTATTAGACAGTTTAATATCCTTTTAAATGAACATAATTGTAATGTTTCTCGAGATGTATTATAAAAAGTGAACAGATTTTCCAAGAGAACCTATACAAAATAATTAAAAAAGATGGGTAATGTTGAACATTTCTGATGATGAACATGAAGTTAATTTCATGTCTTTTTAAGCTAGTAACATTTTACAATTTACCATAAAATGTATTATGTTATGCGCAAATGACGTTTTCTTGTTGAAGTTAGATGATCCGGGTGACGTTCGGTACAGTTGCAAAAATAGTTGAAAAAATATTTATTATTATCCCATGTTTCACTCTGCTTTGCAGGGCTGAGCCCTAGACAATTAATTCACTTCTTTCTTGACCCCCACCGAGACCATCTTCCTACAATCATTAACTAATTATCTCCTGACTTTTCATTTTCTTCATAAAAGTTTCTCCTACTTGTATTCTATAAACAAAAAATTCAAAGGGATCTAACCAAAGGGAAATTTACATCATAATCGCTATAGTCTTTTGCGCTACAGCTAATAGCAAAACATCTCGCCATTGTTAATGTACACAGGATACCCGATTTAGTTGGGACAATAAACTACAAAAGAAAACCTAATATGAGTTGAAAACTTTAAATAAAAATTTGACCTAATTAAAATACTCTTCTCAACTAGCTTGGAGAAAAAAGTTATTTGTAAAAAACAACTTTTCTGAAATAAACAGTTTGCTCAGTGTGCTGAGGACGTTTATCGAGCAGTAAATTATATGAAGATACAGACATAGGTAGCTACCCTAATCTTCAGATATTTTGATTTTGATTGATGGTATGGCGGAGTTGTGTGACTTCTTCATCTTTTACCAAGGTACCTATTACATACTACATTCTCTTTTCTTGTTATAATGTAGTAAAAATGTGCTGTACTTATCCTTTTGAACCTTCGGACTTTCGTAAAAAGTTTTTCAACACACTATCCATTTATCTGTCTGAATAAACACAAGTATGAGAATAGTGGAATATCAATATGAATATTATTTGCTCTATAACCTTAGATTAATGAGGCGATGTCTCCTATATGTTGAGGTGAAGCAGTTACCAAGCGAGAGGTGAAGGTGTTCTGATGGATTGCCATTTCCCACAAATCTTCCCCCAAGAGCTCTCTAAACACCAATCAGTTCCTCTTTGCCACTTGAATAAAGTTCTCCAACTTTGGAGGGGGTTTCATAATTGAGTTTTCCCTCTCTATCTGAATTTATGATTTTAGAGATATCGATTCGATTATCTTTTGAGATAATAGCTGCAAATTCAATACATTTTTTCTCGTTGAAACCGTTTAGTCGATTTGTAGTAATATAACGGGATTTTGATTCTGAAACCTCCTAACTACATGTATTCTAAAATAAAGTCTTTTGAATGGATTTTTTTTTTATTTAAATTTACAAAGGTACAAAAAAAAAAACACAACAAATACATTTGATACAACAGAGAACATGATAATCTAGGAAGGGTTCATTGATTTAAGTTAGAAGAGCCCGTGGCCATCTTCTTTTCAGATGCCTCGGAGGATTATCAGGGATTGTTAAGAATGAGGGAGTAAGAACAAATGGGTTTGAATGGATAAGGATTTTGGAATGAAAGGACATTTATCTATTTCGAGCCAAATTTGCAACGTACGGAACGTTGAGGTCTATGCATGAGTTTATTTGTGAAGCAATATGGGGCAGGAAGGGTTTCACAGTGAATTTTGGATTGTATATGGGAGGAATTTGATGGTTTGGTGGAGCCCTAAAGCTCAATTTCGTATGTTCAAATAGGTCTGATTACCATATTATATAAGAGTTTTTTTTTATAGTAAATAAGAAGTTTAGAGCATTTGTCATGTAGGTGTTGTATTCGAAATCTAAGAGTAGTTTAGTATCGAGTCTATACCAGTAAGTCCATTATCAAGATAGAGTCCTAAGAATATGTTCAACAGGGGTTAGAAAAATATTTAAAAAAAGTACTCTAGGGCAGGAGAGTAAAGGTGATCTAATGGGATTTGTCAGGATTTATTTTGATTCTCCAGTTGTGACATTATTCAATGCATGGTATGTGTGACAGTAGAGTTTGTGATGCAGTAGTAGCGTCAATGATTATATTTGAATGAATTTAACTCCAAAGTTCATTCAAAATTTTACTTTAGAAAAAAATGTTGTGAAAATCACATTTTTAAATTTCAGGCACTTTTTAAATATTTCTCGATTTAACTATCTTAAGTTCCCTTTTCCCATTTTAAGCAAATATTTCAAAAGTGAAGCAGGACCATCGCTCTCTAAGGGTCATAATAGGGCGGCTTCCGGCCGGGAAGGATTCCGGAAGGAACGGTCGCGAAATCATGTGTTATAGACTCTATATTGTTTACCACGTATTTATTTTTCAACAAGCCACTTTTGTAGATTTGATATTTAAGTAGGTTATCTATTATTATTTTGGTTTGAAGTTTCAACCCAACTGGGTTCTACAACCATAACACAAACTTCATATAACATTTCAACGACATGGAAACAAAATTGTAATTTGGGTTTTATTAGATTTTAATTATTCTATACAAACTTAATTTATAACAAGGATGAATATTTGCATCTTGAGAAGGCTGAAGAGAAGCTGGCCTTCTCGTCCAAGAATCTTAATCTTATGCAAGGAGGGTACTGTTATCCGTAATGGTTTGTACAATTCGGTTGTTTTAAAGAGAATGAAGATTTTAAATTTAAAAAAAATATGAATATTACTGTGATTTTATTACTTTACCAAAGATTACATTAATATTGATAACAATGAAGTTTTTACATCCTCCAATCATTTCATATGGATTATCTAATGATAATTTACTTTATATAAATACATAATCAATTACAACTCATGTTAAAACGATAACGTATGATAGTGCCCGCCGCCTAAATGATAACCTATGAATCTATACTGGAGTTTAACTGTGACAGTAAAGCATAAAGAAGTTTCCCATCGCATTGTATTGATTGTTGACAGTGGTCAGTAGTGTACCTATTGGAGACCGGGCTCGGGGAAGAGGTTCATGCTTGTTCCCACTTACTTAAGGGATTTTTAAGATTTAATGATTACTTTAATTAAAATATTTCAGTTCGTAATATAGCTGTATTTTACCTTGGTTCGTCGTGTGCGTGAAGGATCGGGGTTAAGGGGATGGGCCTTTACTCTCCAGGAAGTTAGAGACACTATAAGACTGGATTTTTTGAAAATTATAATTGTGATTATTTGTTATTTTGTGTACTCAATATTTTCAGATGCACATTGTTAAATTTAACACAAGGTTAAATCAAACAAATAGGCTGTTTTTGGCCGAGGTAATTCTGGCATCACTTTAGTAATCCCGTAACAGGAGTGGCGCCGGTTCGAATTCGGCGAGGGGAGGCTGATTCTCCACTCTGATTAGAATGGGTTGGTTATCTGTAAATGTATAACAGAAATGACTTGGTAGAGAGGAATAAAAAAAGAGTTTTTAATTTAAAATTAACGGGTTATGAAAATATCAATGAGCATTGAGTAGTAGCTCACTGATATTTTTCTCAGAAAAAAATCCAGTAAAAAATCATTCCTAAATATCATGATGGCATACGAACCTGCTTTTTCATTAAAATGTATTTTTTCTGTGTGTTTTTGAACAGACAAGGTAAAAAACGAAATTTTAAGGAGGGCATATCTCTGGGATGTCTTAGCAACTTTTTCGATAAAATCAACCCACTTTATGGAACCAATTTTCAAATTTGTTTCCTATCTTTTCGAGAACAAATTTTGATAACAATCGATAAATCGGTGTACAATTTAATGGCCTTTAATATCAGCTAGGTCTTATACTTATCCAAACAGTCAGGGTTTAAATGACGAATTAAAAAAATCTTCCTCTTATGTGCTTTTAATGTTATCTCTACAAATAATTAAATAATTGTCCCTACTAGTAATAATAAACAATGGATAAGTAAAAAAGATAAAACGATGTTATGAATACCTAAAGGAGAATAAAAATACATTAACAGAGATATCTGATTCTAACGGGAAAAGCCGATATTACCCGATCTGCCCAATTTGCATTATGACTTCGTCATTATTGTAACACTATTCATCAGTTCAGAAATATCCCAATGAGATTTTAGTTATTCAAATACGATATTAAATTCAAAATCAGCACAAATAAACTTAATTAAGTAACTTATTACTTTATTTAATATTTGTGGAATAAATATTAATTTTACAAGCAATTATAAATGCTTTCATTGGCTTCAGATGCTACCCATTATTGTTAATTTTAATTTAAAAAAAAAAACTAATACGTTGTCCAATAATTCCTATATTTCTTGTTAAAAATAGCCAACCTTTTTTCAATTTCAGGGTAAAATTGTTCAACGAATCGAAACAGAAAGCAATAGAGAACTTCCTGATTACACCCCTACCTCCGAAATATTAGCTCGACTTTATTGAAAGTTAAACTTTGGATGAGGTAGATAGCTCATAGTTCGATTAGGGCCTGTCAGTTAAGTTGGGAGTGAGACGGTTGGTTAATTGATTAAGTTAGTTGACTCAATGACAAGAAGGCTTTACGAAGACTTCATAATCTGTCTAGGAAGTTTGGTATAATATTCAAATGGGGCCATGTATATTTGTGTGAAGCTATTCTTTTGTGGTAGCCCTATTACCTCATACATTTATGTTAATGTTTAAGCAGAGTTAGATTTAATCGAAAAATGCTGAAGTTCAGTATGATACTGATAAGCCACAGGTTTACAGATCTATGAAAGCTAGTAAGGGGGAAGCTATAAACATGACCGAATCCTTGGCAAATTTGCCAGTGCTGACGGAGTCTGTCTAGTATCAGAATATAGTTTGTAAAAAAAACACCATCGGATAGGCATAGAAGCGTGGGCGTAGGCAGAGGGGAGCCGCGGCTATACTCGTATGTAGAACTCCTTCAGCACCATTACCGGCGGCTTGTGCTGCTGAAGGAGTTCTATTTTACCCTGCTTTGGAGCGAGACCTCTGACGTTGTAATTGATGATGGTGTGATCAGTCATAGTGAATGGCAAGATTTTTGCCATCATGTTGAGGAAGGTCGTCCCTATGTCCAGCATCTGGTCCATTCTGGTGACCAGCTGGTTGATAGGCGACTCCGTAAACGACGCAGATGGTTACGGCAGATCTGGCTGTTGCAATCATTCCATTCAAGGTTTTGCCTGGTTGTTTGGTTCTTGTTCGACCGTAGCTGTTGAGGTAGAGCTCCCTTGCTGTGGTGGGGAAGCCTACTTAGTTTTATGGAAGGAATGTCTGCTGTCACGAAAGTTACACGCTTCTCTTGTCGCGTGCCCATCCTCTAGAGCCCCCATTGACTTCCTCGCCAAGAGGCATGCTTCAGGGTGGCTACTGGACATGACTATTTACGGCATCACCTGAAGACAATAGGAATGGCTGAGTCTTCAGACTGCGTCCTATGTGGAGATGGTGGTATACCGGCGATCACATATTTAGATGTACGGTAACGGCGGACCTAATTACAGACAAGAGTTACGCGAACAAAGCTAAATTATACTGGGATGTTCGAAACAAAATGGCAGAAATTGCTCCTTTGGCGTAGGGGGAAAAAAGACCTTTATTGATTACACTGAAAAACAAAAATGCCTATTTGTATTGATAGTTGTAGAAAAACATAACTTATTTCGAAATTGCATTCAATAATCATTTAAAGGATGTATTAAGATAAGAACAAGTGTTTATGAATAGTTTAATTTTAATAGTTTAATAATCAAGCTCGACCGCCAGATTTGTACCCTATTTAAGTCTGGGTGGACTCCAGGAAGGCTCCAGAACCCACAAGAGTTGACTTTAGGGCTACAGTGTAATAGAAAATAATTTTCTGCCCAGCCGGATTCGAACATGGGTCCTTGGAGTTAGTAGCCATGCGCCTTACTCTGGGGCTACCCGCTCTCCCAAAAAGAAGAACAATAAGGAAACGAAATATAAAGTTAAGTAAGACAGAGAATTAATTCGAAAATATGACAATAATAATATATATATGGTGAACAAAACTAATAACGAGGGTAAGAGAGAATAAGAAAAGAATAAGGAAGGAGTAGGGGGTAACAGAAAAAAAAAGAGAACACAACTTAAGACATACCTTGCTTGGAAGATGATGAACATGCAAGTAAGGTCAGCGGCGCGGGTGGCACGATTCTGAGTCAAAAAGTACGTTAAAAGTGATGATGAAACTAAACTAACGAAAAATGTTTTGTTTCACCGAAGTAGTTTTATAATTTTGAGCATATCTACTAAAA
>NW_027106137.1:1563278-1568275 GCF_000696795.3 Halyomorpha halys | reverse complement strand
GATTTATTTTAACTTTTCTGATTTCTTATCTTTGTAAATTAAATCGATAAGCGATCACAAAATCAATATGATTTTCGTATTATGCATTCCTCAAAACGTATAAAGGGACCGTAACATGTTAGAAATCGAGAAAGTTAAAATAAATCGATACGCGATATTAAAATCGATAGGATTTTCATATTCATCATTAGCATATCCAAAAACGTAAAAATTGGCCCCTATGTGTTAGAAATAAAAATAAATGGATATAGGATCTTAAAATCGATAGCATTTTCGTTTTGTACTCGTCTAATTATGTGAAATGGGACCTTCATACATTAGAAATTGAAGGTGGTAAAAAAATAAGTGAATTTAAAAAAAAAATCAAATTGTTATTGGAATAATGTGTATTCGACTAATTTTTTTATTCGATTGAAATAGTATTTTAATTATTCGAATAAAAAACATTCGGATTGTTTAGTCGTATTTTTATTCGAATAAAAATTTATCGTCTGTCGTCAATCGAATAAAAACTTCGAATAAAAATGTCTTCGTCTCTTGTCAATCGAATAATTTTTGCCTAGCTCTGGTTAATACATATAACAATCTGGTAACCTATTCCACTAGTCTCTAGCTTATCACTTTTTCATTTCTGAGTTCATATGGTTAACTTGAAAATAAAGCAGTTAAAGTGAAACTATCTTTTATTTTATTACTTACTACATTGGTGACACCGACAAAGAATGAGGCCAATATGGGATATTTCATTCCAAAATGAAAACAAAAATTTAATTATTAAACCAAACACTACGGACACAACTCTATTTATAACTCCAATTAGCTCTAAGAGTAGAGATGTTATTGTGTATTTGCTTAAACATACATAATATTGTTAGTGATAATGCCTATTAATAATGAAACATGGTATAGATATATGAAATATGGGTATCTGCCTGTAAATTCTACGCCTCATCGGAAGGATATTCGATCTCGTGTATCTGTGAGTTTCACGGTACAGAAAGTACCTAACATCAGTTCGGGTAAACAGAAAAAAATGATAAATTTGTTTAAATTATTTAAAAAAATATTTTTCTGAATTAAGTTAAGTTTAGTATTAGTTACGAAACTGGATTTTCTGTTTTATGTGAGTTGCGCCAGCAATACGAGCACAAAAGAAACATTTGAAAAATAAAAAAAATATAGTCACATATTGTTCCTGCGATAATGCATAACATAGAAGACAAGCCAATCTTGCAGATGGTGTAACGAATAGCCTTATCGTGGAACGGTGCCAATACGTAGCAACCCAGCCAGTGGAGCCGATAACTAAATTAACAATTTCTACTTCCTAACTCTAAGCGATCTTGTCATACAGCCAGCTCTACTTGTATATTTAATTTATATTGATGGCTTTTTGGCTAGATTATTGTTTATTCATCAATCGATAGATGCCTGTTACTGGAACTAGCAATTTTGACGACAGTTCAGTTGGATGTATTTAACAATCTAAAACACCTAGTAGAGAGTATATATAAATAAATCAAACTTTTTTTTAGATCTTACTAATGGTTACTCAGGTTTACAAAAACGGTTCTTTAAAAATACCATTGTCACCATTCTAATTCATAAGTTATGGAATTTGACCTTATTTTACTTATTTATATATTGGCTTATAACTTACGACTGACCGTGAAAACTATTGCAAATTAACTGAAAAGTGGACACAACTAAAATACTTTACTAAACAGAACACTTGTTAGAACCACTTGATATGAACTGAAGAGCTATGAATCAGATTCTGAATCTTATATGCTCTGAATATAATTTTATGTTTGTTTGGTATAAATGGGTTCAGTAGATCCCACTCACTCATTGAGAGTCATTAGCATTGAATAAAAGAAATCAAATAAAAGAAAAAGAAGGAGAAAAAAAAGATAAAAGAACCAAAGAGATGAAAAAACAAGTCATGTTTTTATGTTATATATTACTAATGTTTATAATTATTATTGTATAATAATATAGGGTTCCTTATCGTAAGATTAAAAATATTGTCTGATTAGACTAAAATAAGTATGCTGTGTGACTAGCAATCCAATGCAGTTGTGCAGCACAACTTTGTATTTTAATATAGTTTTCCTCCTAATGATTGAATATATGTGGATTAGATGGTCAGGGTCTAGAAAAAAAAAATTGATTTTCAACTATTTATTAATGGGTAACGTTTCGACCCAGACTGCAGGCTTTCGTCAAGACTGTTGTGACTAAAAAAATAAAGTAAATAAATAATAATTAATAAATAAATACTTATTAAAATAATTAGTTATAAACTTTTTTTTTTTATCGTCACCCGGATCATCAAAATTTAAAAAATAAATTGTTTTGAGAAAGCTAATAAGGGATGCGTTGTTTGCGAACACCTAGAACATTGCACAAATATCCACACATGTTCTATTTAGGAGGCTGCGATAGTGACAATAAGAAGGTTCTTACTGTAATGTTCTTACTTTAGCGGGAGAACTAACTCCTACTATATATTCATATATACATACTATAATAGCAATCTATAATTAATCTTGTGTTCTGCGTGTAAAAGTAAAATTCATAGAGATGATGAATCAACATTAGCAAGTTCATCATGCAAGATGATATTTCATGGTAAATGTTACGATCTCACTGAGAGTGATATTTCTTTAAAGCAGAAAAAGATCTTCTATACCTAAAGGGAAACCTGAAGAAAAGAGAAAGAGGTCAAAATCATACTAGAAAATCAAGGGGATATCACTTTTGAAAATAGCCGAAGACTAAACAAAAAAAAATGAAATAATACACATAAATATCAACATAATAAATAAAAAGGCGAAAATGTAACTATTAAAAGGGTATTAACCCTTAAAATAAGGGTATCCTTAATCCTTAAGAAGAAGAAACGGCGGAGGACATTATCTGCTCTATCGCCTCGGCTCTGAGTTTAAAGCGTGGGGGTCTGAAGATCTGGACTCTGTTGAGCCGAAAAGATCCAAAGAATAGGACCCTTGTACACGGCCGATCATAATCAGGCTCGACCGCTGGGTGGTGCGCGACGAAGTGATAAGGCTTTGGAAAGTTAACAGGAATTTACTCCACTAGATAAATCGGCTGGGAAAGTGACACGAGAGTCTAGAGATGTGAAGAAATGATCCTAAGCAAACGACACCTCTATAGACTGGCAATACAGAAGAGAGCCGCTGGAAAAGTGAAGTTCTGTGGTTCACCGAAAGTCGTGTCAAATAGCACTGTGAAAATGATCTTCCTGTCGTTTATATAAATACAAAGGGGACATGGACGCCTTGGATTGACGTAAAATAATCCATTTTCACTTTATTCCATTTATTTTGTTTTATTATGTTTTTATTATAAAAATATTGAACAAATGTTTTCACCTTATATCATTTATATTTGTCTTTATAAATAACCACCAGAAATATCGTTATTTTTTCATAGCGATTTATTTTATTCTGCATAAAATTTGTTCACATTTTGATATCTCACTATTTGTTTTGTGTTATATTTATAATCACGTACAGTGTATATTTCTGTTAAATGGTAGTTTCAATTTCATTTCATTTTCTCTTTTCTTCTGTATATTTAGCATTATTAGTTTTTATTTCTATTCTACCGAAAGATTTATATTTTCATTTTTCTAATATTTGTAGTATTTTTTTTATTGCACATAAGGCCAATATCCCTCATTTAATCATTGATTCTCATTTAGGTAGATCATTTTTTTTCATGTTACTCTTAAACGTAAAATCTTCTTCTATTCACCCCCTTCCAATTCACCTCATCTAAAATAAATTTTCGGCTAAATTACATTCATCTTATCTTTCTTGCGCTTTTCTGTTATTTATCGTCCTCCTAATCGTACCATTCGACGAATTATTCTAGACCACTCTTTACAACTTAATACTTTTGTATTCATTAGAATATATATATTGATATTAATCATCTTATCTGGTGATTACTATGACAACCTTTTGTGGGCTTCCTCTGATCAGGCCTACCTGTTAGAGCTTCTCTACTCCCTCAATTTCTATATAGTCCCTTGTAACCCCACTGAAATTTCCTGACTCCTGACTCCATCCCTCACCTCCAAATATATAATCAGAGTTCTCACAGAATGATCACATACCTCAGATAAGTATTTCACTGGATACCTTCAAGTACCAAAGGTGGAAAAAAGTTGTTTTTGTTTTCTAGATTAAGTGGGATTTTGAAAAAAAAAACAGTTAAAGGGAAGGATGTGTTTCCTCGACATAATTTTTGAAAGCGAAAGGGCAAGGAGACTGGAAAAAGAGGCTGCTTTGTCCTGAGAGTGCTTGTATGTGAAATGTGTGCAAGAAATGATATTTGCCAGTGCTAGGGAGGAGGAATCTCAAATAGATTTGGAAGAACCAAGGTGGACTAAAATTACGTATTATTGGGCTAGGACTGACTACTCCGTAGCATTCAAAAAGAAGAAAGTACAAATATAGCGCTACGAAGAAGATGCTGAATAGAGGCAGAAGACCAGAGCAACAAAGTCCAGATGCAGCAGCCGGCGAAAGAACCGCAGGTGTCACGGATGCGGCAAACCTGGTGGGCCAGTGCCTCCGAACTCGGTGTTTCGAGTGCAGAAACGAAGAACTCATTGCAAGGCCATTGCCGGTGCATTCACCGTTGGCAGGGATCTGGCCGGTGAGACCGATGATGGTTAATGCCCAGATGCTAAAGTGGAGAAGAGTACCGCAGAGAAGACCCGAATCTACTAGCGTCGAATTAACTTGAGTCCACAGAAGTGTCGAATGTTTCAGAGACTAAAGCAGTATGAAGGGCTCCGGGACGAGGACAGAGTTGCAGGAAGAACGTGAGGAAGCGGACCGAAAATAAAGGAATGAACCGGAGAGCAACAACGTGATTAGAATGCACCCTTGTGACCAATAAAAAACGGCATTTACTTTCGAATGAGGCCACTTTCAATTTACGAGGAAGCCCTTTGGTCT
>NW_027106137.1:1550690-1561403 GCF_000696795.3 Halyomorpha halys | reverse complement strand
GGATATTTCGAATTATCGTGGACCTAGAGAAAAAAATAATGAATTTATAACTTTTATACGAAGTTTTATATATGAAGTTATTTATTTTTATATTTTGTTATGGTACATATATAGATTAAACAAACATTTACAGATGGGCTAATATTCATTACAAATTCGCAAAATAAGCTACATCTTATCAACAAATACTTTCTTTTACTTATTTACAAATCATATTATTGTACGATTACTATTCGGTGACCGATGAATACATCAAGGGAATGGTTCGCATGAGGCAACTAGTTTGCATCATTATTTCATTTACGCATATCTTTTTAAATAAAATTTAGAAAGCAAAATAAAAATAAAAACAAAAAAAAAATACGTTTTGTGTCTGCATGTGAACATGCGTTGAATCCTGACTTTTTCGATTGTCTCAAAAACAGCTCAAACGATTTCAGTGCATCAATTCACGATTGAGAAGTCTTTAATATCAGCTAGGTCTTATAGTTGAAATAGGACTTAAATAGGGTTTAACTGGACTTAAATGATAAATTTCCAAAATGGACTTTTGTAACGTAACTTTAATTTTGTTTGTTTGAGATGCACTAGTAGTGAAAAATGTATACGTATAAAATCTGAAAATAATTTATTGTTAACTTGAGAGGATAAAAGAAAAAATATTTTTTCCACGTTAATATTTTATGCATTACAGATTTTATCAAAAATATTATTTAACATAGAAAGTAGCAGAAAGTAATAGGGAATGATGAAAACCTATGAATAAATGATCTGTGTTAATTCTGAGGAGGATTCATGGGCCCAAAATAACGGAAGAGGGGTATAGGAAAAATCCAATGAGGAAATATATAGAAATTTGGAAGAGCTGGAAACAGAGATCAGAACCAGGAGACAGATTTTATGGGCACATGGTCAGAATGAAAAATCAGAGACTAAATAAGAAAATTTTCAATAAAGTTTCCAGAGAAATGCTTTATTTAGCCATACTGCCCAAATACATTAGGTTGCTACAATAAACAGCATAGGTACATAAAAGTTTTAGGAATTATGTAAAACAAGTGAAAGAGGATCAGGGAAAACTAAAAATAACGGATGGTGACTGCTTGGATTGAGAGCATTGAGGGAATAAACTAAAAGAGGTTGGGGTTCTTGTGGGAAAGAAGGAGGGAGAAGATGGACTGAGGAAGAGCGGTAGGAACAGTCCAGAAGGATGAAAGGGTACTGGAGTTGATGGAAGGCGGAAGGTATGAAGGATGATACCTCAGGATTTTGATTCATCAAAAATGATATTCCGTGGTCCTTGCTGGCCGGTCAGTGAAAAAAAATTATCTGTTTTAGTCACTGTCAAAATTATAGTGTTTTAGGCCCACTCAGTTTGGCCATTTAATAACCTTTTCACTATATTTATTAGATTATTACTTTTTTTAAATTTCACTTCACCTATATTTGAATCTTACAGTTGACAGGACGATTAAATACATCAAATCAGTCCTCAGGGTTTTGCGCCCTTAAGCCCCAGACAACAACAACAACATCAAATCAGTCTTAGTATTTTCTATATTGATTTTATTAAAACTTAGCATTTTGGCAATGGTTAAGAGTAACATTTACATTTTTGCAATTTACTTTATTTTGGTAGATTGTAGGAGGATAGTCCGGGTGGCGGTCAATAAATGTATAAAAATGGTAAATGAGAACTAAATATTATAAACCAACATTTCGCCAGTCGACTTTAGCACTCCATTCTGACAGCCCTCACGAAGCCCGGGCGAAACGTTGGTTTATAATAATTTGTATAAATTTACTATTTTGATAGATTTATTGACCGCCACCCAGACTATTCTCCTACAATCTACTTCATATTTTCAACTATCTTCTTTCAATATTTAATTTTTGTATTTCTGTCATACTTTTGTTAAAGTATTGAGCTATTCAATTAGTCAACTGAAAGACTCTATTTGGAATTTGGAAAACTAGTGCAAGAAAGTGTTGCCACTGGGAATAGCACAAAAAGTTATTCTGGTCTTTATCAAGTAGCTTGTAGCTGAGATTCTGGCTAAACCGATGAAGACCAGAAACTCAGGTCAATACGTTGGCACGAATAATTTTTTTTTTGTTGATTTGTGTTGTTTGTTTTTTCTTTTTTGCTGACTGCACCTTCCGACCGTCTCCACTTTTTAATCTACGGTCATACATCATTGAGGATTAATTTCAATTGTACGCAGCGAGGGTGGTGAGCGGAAATCTTGGCATGTGCTCACTGCACCATTTTTTATTAGTTTGTTTGACTACTCTATATTATGCATTTTTGTATTATTGTTTATACGAAGAAAAATGTATATTGAGGCCCATAAATGAAATCATTGTTTTGAAAATGTCTCCCAACCGTACCGCAAAGATTCTCGTTGGTTCTGATACCAGATGATAATTACAACGAATTTCTAGTTGAATGACACGACTTGTCCATTGGGAGAACGCGAAGAGGCTGTGTTGCGCCGAATGATACGGTGTAACCATAATTACAGAGGCGGGTCGGTGAGAGTGTAATTGGTAGTTAGCAGCCTTCATTACCCACGCTAGATTGGAAATATCTGTTCCATTCTCTCATTACTAGGATTTGGAAAAGGCAGCTGGATCCCTCCAGAAAATTGAATTGGCTATACCATTGCATTCCTGAACAAATCTAATGCCTCTCTCAAGTTAAATTATTTATTGAATATTTATTTCATTTTCTACTACCGGTCTTCTAAATAAGAAAATATGTTATTAAACATTATCTAAATTTATTAAATTGTATGATTTTTGCAACGTTCATGTGTTTGTCAATAAGTTTACTTATTAATGAATATATATTTCTAATTAACATCTCTTTAAAATTTTTAGCTATAAGAAATAGAAATTCACCTTTGACCAAATTAACATGTTTTCATTTTTTGCGAATAACATCCTTCGTTAAGGATTAGTAACTTATTCATTGCAATCTTGATTATTAAAACCCGTCATATTGAGGTAAACCAACGTTGAATATATACGAAATAATAATTTTATCAATAAAAATATGGATATTTCGAATTATCGTGGACCTAGAGAAAAAATAATGAATTATTAGTGTCTAAAACGTATTATTAACACTTTAATTTTAAAAAAATCGGAAATGATATAAAACATTTAAGTATTTTAAACATTTTTTCTTATTCTTTGTTTCACGAATCTACCATCCTTTTAATTTTTTTGGGGGGGTTATAAGTAATTATCACTCAAATTTTAATATTTAAATTACGATATATGAAATTAAAGGTATCGAACAAATATATAGATACATTTTTTCCCCCTCTATACATAACTAAGACATTGATAAGTCTAGTTACTCAGGTAACGATTTATCAACCTCTTCACGGTAGGTACAGATGTAATTGTAGATATACTTATAGTAATCACTTTTTTTATGTAATACTTAAAGGTGTTTACTATTTTAGTTAATCAATTGATAATAAATACAATAAATTATATATATATATTGACAATAAACTACAATTAGTGCTATTTATCACGCCATGGAATAATTTATCATCACTTTGATAAGTGTTAAAGTTATAGCGAATTGCAGATCATAGGCGCTGGAGATGGCATTGTGAGTCAGCACCAAGTTGCAAGGGGTCAAGTGTCTTTTAAGCAAGTGTCAACACCAGCTTCAGGAGCTTAAGTGCTGGTATTACTAATTTCCTTTCAGTGTAGTTTTGTAAAGTGGCAACATGACAAATTTTAATACTTTGGATCAAGTATAAAGTTCTTTTATTTTTTTTTCGATTAGAATTCTAGTTGCATTCTCCAATTTTTGTTTCGAGTTCACTGACATCAATAATAAGAAATAAAATAGAAATTTTTAAGGAGTGAAATGAGTCGTTAAAATAAATTAAACGAAGAGTTCATAAATTGCAAGATTAATCATTAAACTTAAACCAAAAACAATATCGGGAGAACCTTACCGGAAAGTTCTATAAAAATATATTTTCTCATATCATTCGAAAACCGTGGTTCCTACAATAAAACATAGGAAAAGACATGAAAGCTTATATTAGAATTAAGATGAATAATGGAATACTCAACAACTACCTGCACAAAATAGGGATAACTAAAACGTTTCGATACAAAAATGTTAGTGGTAACGAGACTTAAACATATTATACTAGAATGTCGGGCATAACAAAACACCGAGAAATATTGTTCAAAGATCTCGATAAAAATCAAAATATTATTTATAATAGTATATTAAAATGGCTGTATGATATTATTTTAAACAGAGGGCTATTATGATAGTACATTTAACAGACTATGCAAAAATATGTTTCATAAAAAAATATTTGAAATCTATTAACAAAAATGTAACATATATAGTTATAATATTGTATATTGGTAAATTAGATATATTTAACTTTAAAAAAAATAGTAATAACAAAGGGATTGGGCAAACTGTGGTACTGAGATTTCATAAAATATAGTTAATTAATATTTGGCTGTGTGGAATAAACCAATTCCCTCCAGACAGGGAAAAATAAAATAAACACATCAAATCTATTAATTAATAAGCGTTTTCAAGGCGGAAATTATCAAATTAATGTTAGATAAGATGTGGAAAAAACAAATATGTTTTAATTTATAACTTTTAAAATATTTCAACTTTTTTTGTATCAAGATGCTATTTTCGCCACATAGTTTTCTTTTCAGTTCTTGTTTTAGATTGCTAATCCTCTCTCAAAGCCAATCAATTTTACTTTAAATTTTATCAAAAATAAACGAATATATATTTTTTTAAAACTTTTAAACTAAACTTACAAAACCTGACTTAAGTTGCCAGCAGTAGTCAGGGAAATATAACAATGGTAGGAACCTGTATAATGAAATAGATTTTATTAATAGTTGTTCATCTTAATAACTACGTTTTTATAATACCAAATTAATCATAAATACCTTATCTAAGTACCAACTTTAAACAATATCAATTTAGATAAGTTGTTTTATTGATCAACTCTCCAGTCTTTCTCAATTTGACAATGTCTGAAATACGCATCTTGGTCTTTACTCACTCACTCACTGTTGGGCGTTACAGTCCTTGTAGGACTTGGGCCTCTGCCGCCGTTCTCTCCCATGCCACACGGTCTCCAGCGAGACTCCTCCAATTTTCGATTCCCACCCCTCTAAAATCATCTTCCAAAGCATCCAGCCACCGACCCTTGGGTCTCCCCCTTTTCTTTTTTCCTCGTGGTTCACCATTTAGCATCCTTATAAGCAGCCTACCGGGGTCCATCCTTTCCACATGTCCCAACCATCTTAGCCTGCTCTTGCCAATAGCACAGAGGATATCAGGCTCTCCATACAATTCTTTTAGTTCGTCATTGGTTCTGATTCTCCACCTGTGTTTTTCTTTAATGGCTCCATAGATCTTTCTCAGGACTTTTCTCTCCAAAAGCAGTAGAGCTCTTCTATTTTCCTTGGTTAGAGTCCATGTTTCTCTGCCATACATTACCACTGGCCTAATTATTGTTTTGTATAACAAAAGCTTTACTTTCCTGGAAAGACTTCTGTATCGAAAAGCTTTTTGCAGGACATAGAAACATCTGGTTCCCGCTACCATTCTATCCTTAATTTCTACTTTTAAATTATTGTTCACAATTCCTCCCAGGTACTTGAAAGTACTGCAGCTGTGAAACGTGTTTTTTCCCACATCCACAATACCCCTTCTCTCCCCCAGTCCCAGAGGTTTTTATATTGGTCTTTACTAGACGTGTTTCGTTTTTCATATGCACCAAAGTTGTACCCACTGCTACGAACACCCGTATTGTCTAATAGGCAGGGTAGGGTGATAAATAAATAAAAAAAAATACTAGACGTGTTTAATACTGGAAGAAGAGCTTTTTAATGACCTTTCTACATGAAATTAAAACTCTTACAGACAAATAATAGTAGCAAATTTGAATAAAAAAGTATCTGAACAATGAGCTCGACAATGAGAATACTAACATTCCGGAAATTTTTTATAATACACTAAAAACAAATATTTATCTTTACCTCATCAAGATGAATACCAAGTAGATAATTTTATGTTAATGGCTGCCAACAGCCTTGATCGGGCCAATAATTAATAAATAAATAAAGATATTGAGGGAGAAATCAAGCTTTTTATTTGTTCCAAACTTTTTATATAATATAAATATAATTTAAATCCCTAGTGCACACCACTGGCGCATCTACTCTATCTGGAATTTTATATATATTATTTTTATGGAATAACTCATAATCCTCATTGTGTATCTGTTCTTAGCGAATATTGGCATTTTTGAATAGTTGTTTTTTGACCCCCACCTGGACCATGTATTTCTCGATTTAATTGTTCATGTATAAATATGTATTTTAATTAAATAATACTGTAATTTTATGAAGAATACATCGCTAAAATCCTATGAAAAAAGAATTGACTTTATTTCCAACAATATGTTTGTTGAAGTAGAATACATTTGGCAATACAGGAGGGTGATATCTAACTTTTTACATTGTTGTTAAAACAGCTATAGAGAGAGGTCAATGGGTACTAGATATCTTCCGTTGGAATAAATCGGAGATATTGCTAGCAATTGAATAGTAATTTCAGGGCAAATTCAAGGAACGGCGGAGGGATGCCACTTCTCTATGGCCCAATCAATATGTTAACCGTCTTCTTTAGTTTATTGCTGTTTTTGCGGTATTTTTTCTATTGCCAGGAGAAATTCCGAAGCCGATCTATTTGTGAAATTTTCTTTCTCTCTGTTATGTAAAATGACTGTTCCAAATTTACACAGAAGATGTACATATTTATTAATTATTGCTTGTTCTAATTTTACTTCTTTAACAACATCAAATATTTTTAATTAGTCAAAAATATTTTTTTCTTTGTGCTCTGACTTAATTCCGAGTCCCATTTTTTTTCGAAACAGGCTATTTAAAACTATCCAAAATAATACAATATATCCTTACGTGTTTTGTTGGGTGTTACATGGTTAAGTGTCTAAACTGAAAATATGAATTAAGGATCTTAAAAAATGAAAGAAAAAATACTGTGAATATATGTCCGTCACCGCTTTGTTTAGGAGATATTCATGTCTGATGTTTTTCATGGTAATGAATTATTTAAGTTTTAATAAATACAATAATATATGTGTTTCTATTACTTTATTAATAAAATATAATCATTGACATTCACATTAAATGCTATTTTAAATGATTACCTTGAGCATTAAGGCCTAACATATGCATTGCCGAATGGGGAAATGTGTTATTGTTTCCCAAGTTTAATCAAACTTCTTCGTACATAAAGATATGAAACATTATTCGTAAAGTATGAAACAAAATTAAAATGAACTCTTTAACTCATTCATTGCTAAATAAAATATTTCCAATCTGCCTGCAGAAATCCAAACCGAGCTTGTTCCGCCACTTGTGTAGGAAAAGCAGGACTCTTGAAATTCCCGGCGCTTCTCTCATTGATATTTAAAACTAATATTAAAGAATTTTTTTTTTGTAAATTGTAAACACATATTTTTTGACAAAGAGCTATTGCTATTCATATAGGGCATGTTATTCTTTGCTTGTATCTTGGTCCAGAAATAGTACAGCAGGGTATTTTAATAACGGATGTCTTATTCTGAGAATATTACCCGACTAAAGCAATTGAGTGTTCTTCAGCTCTGACTATATTGCCTCAATGTGAATTTGATTCAACTAAAGGCCATGTTTAACATTAGCATTCGTTGAGCTTCTCTCTATAGCAGTTTTATATTTAACTCTGAAAAGCACTGGAAGGAATGAAACCTTTCATCTTCTAGGACACGTACTGGATAAACGAGTATCCCCCCCAAACCTATTATAAGATGACCCTGAATGTTGTATACTCTATAATTTTTTATACAGTAAGTCGTGAATTTCTTTAATACTTTTAGGTGAACAGAATCCAAGTTATGGTCTTGTGTCACGTTTAAAATAGGTTGGATATACAATTTTAATTTTTTTTATCTTATTTTATGCACCCTTGATCTGCTACCCCTGGTCGGTCTCACGCTATGGTGTGCGAAGTTATTCCACTCCTAAATTTACTATTATTACTGTTTTTTTTAATGGATAAGTTCTAGGCTATTGCTGTTAATTAATATTTTATTCCATAGAAATCTTTAAATCTTGAAAATAGCTTTAAATACATGAAAATAAATTTTCTGATTCTAGAATCAGAACCGGTTCGTACCGGACTGAGGGGTTGAATTTTATTTCGTATGGTCCAAATTGAAGAGAAAAAATGAAAATTGATATATATGTCATATGTATAATATGCAATTCACCATTACATATAGTATTTTCATTTATCAATAAATGTCGAGAACAAAAAGAAAACTTCATATATTAAAATTATATCTTTATAATCATTCTACTATCCCAAAAATTATTCATATATTTCTTTGGAACGTAAAACTATTATAAATTAATTTTCAAAATATCAATAAAACCGTTTAATATAATAAGAAAATACATACTTTAAACTGAACAATATAATGTAATCAGTTTTTTTAAAACGTTTTAACATCAAAACTAGTCGATTTTAAATCAACTGTATAAGTAGTCAATATAAATTGTTTTTAAATAATGAGATTTTAACGTATCTATCTTATAAAAAAAAATGAGGTCATATTCATGTGCAATCATGATTAAGGGTAAAAATCTTGAATAAAGGAAGAACTGAGATTAATCGAAAATACAGGATATTTTTTAGATTGCCTAAATTGATAAATTGAGACAATACAATTTAAATATTAATCGGAATACTTACTTCCAACAGGATTTTTTTTATTAAAGTACGGTCCCCGAATTCGAGTTGTTTTAATCAGTAATTCATTTTATAAGAAATTTCAAATATCATCAGGCAAAAAAGAAAAAAAAAACTCACCGCTCCAAATCATCGCCTTTTGTATAATATAAATTATAAAAAAAGAATATAGTGCGGGGTATGCATAATAGTTTCAGTTGTTGTCCTGAAAGGCGACATTATTAAACATTTTTTTGTAATTATTGCTATAGAAATGTTTAGGTAAAAATTTTTGTTGTTGGATTTATCGAGGTAGAAGTAACAAATCTAATCTTTATTCCTGCTAATTATAAAACAGTTTAACTGAAAATAAAAAACCGCGTCGAGAGAAATCGCCTACTCTCAGCTGTCCTGTTTAAAATTAAATGTTAACGATCTGATAAACCTATACCTATTGTTTTTTTTTGTTTGGGTTTTTGTCCATCCTCCTTGTCCAGTTTGTTATTTGAAAATTTTTATTATGTCCAGGAACGACTGACATGGAATCCTCTTACTAGACTAAAAAGACAAGAAACTGCTCATCGATTCCGACTATTACAATTACAAGAAAAACGGTCTAAATTGCCAATCTATTACAAAAGACTGATCTACATGACTATTAGGCCTATTTGGACGTACGGAGTTGAGCTTTGGGGCTCCACTAAACCATCAAATTCCTCCCGAATCCAATCATAACAATCCAAAATCCTTCGTAAAATCCTTAATGCTCCTTACTTTGTCGCAAATCAAGTCATCCATTAGGACCTCAATGTCCCATATGTTGTCGATTTGGCCTGAACCAGATACCATTCCTTCCATGATAAACTTCCCGACCACCCAAATCCACTTGTTTCTAACCTGCCTTCTCCTTCATTACTTAATAATCCTCCTATGCGTCTGAAAAGAAGATGGCCTCGAGATCTTCTCCTCTAGAAATGTTATTGGAGTTCTATCAATGGGTAGATTCTCCACATGTTTGTATCATCTCACTATGTCACCTACAGCAAATTTACTTGTTGTATATATATTTATACAGTTATAAATAACAATAAATAAATTATTAAAAAAAAAATTATGTCCAGGAATTGGGTCATTGATTATTGTTAATCGGGTATTAAATTTGATATATTTCACTTTCATAGTTATTGCTGTTCATTTATATGTATGGCGAATTATTTTTTTTATATTAATAATTTATTTATAAATTTATATGTGTTATTTGATGTGTGATTGGACTATTGATACTTTAAACTTTCTGTCTGCTTTGCAGAGAGCATTTTCAAACAAGTTCAGTAATTAGTCAATTACAAGAACATTGTGTTATGTCCTCATAGAATTCTAACATTATTTACTATTTGCAAAAATTCCTGCTTCGAATATTATCTTTATATCCATTCAGTGCTGACATCCATTCAAGTAAAGAATGTTTCGTTGTATTTGAAACGAAACTGTATATTAATAATTCTAGAGAGAAATGTTTGAGGTCTTACATCGTATTAGGCATGTTTGTCAGAACACATTTAGCAAGATAAGGTAGCGATTATGACACTTGTGTGATTAATTAAACATAAGACTGCTCGGTAGTTATAAATGACAGATGAAAGTCCCCTAATCATGGAGTACCTATATTCTCAGTATGAATACGTGTATGACCATATACATGGATGGCATCTTTATTTGACTTTATTTCAATTTATATTACCGGCCCAAAAGCTAGTCGAATACAATGCATGGAAAAATTGTATATATATAATAGGTATTAAGTTGGCCTAAACATTATTGCCATCACTTACCTAGGTGCGTCAAGTGTGGCCAACAACACAAATCTGGAGAATGCAGCAAGCCTAGGC
>NW_027106137.1:1528540-1547565 GCF_000696795.3 Halyomorpha halys | reverse complement strand
TATTTTAGTATGTATGTGATCATTTATCAATATTACCTATTGCCCACAACGGTGTGGCAGATTGTAATATTTATCAATAAATAAATCTCTTCTTAAAAAAAAAAAAAAAAAAAAAAAAGTTGGCCTAAAGACTAAAAATACATTATGGAAAAGGCATTCTTTTTCTCAAGCTTCAGTGAATCAATTACTGATTTTTTTTATTTTAATAATATTATTTTTCAATGTCACGTTCATTTAACATTAAGAGAATCCATTATTGGTTTTGTATTGATAAAAAATTATGCTTAATTTGATAATATGATAATTATTTTGTATTGAACTTTCTTAATAATCATTTTAATAACGGAAGTGGAATTACAATAAAGTTAGTAATTTTAACTAATCCATGAACACATTGTAATCATGGTTCGCATTTGAAATTTTCTGTAATTTGTAAAAAAATATTGAAACTATTTATATAATTTGAAATGAAGATTAAACGTCATTGAAGTCACTTTTTTCCAACACTGATTAAAGCCCTCAAGTTAAAATGTGATTTTTTTTTAATGGCTGATTAGGTATTTTATACGTCTAAATATCAGAACAAATATAACTTATTTAATCTTTCTCTGTCATTACAAAAAATAAATAATAAATTAATATTCTAGTCTATTTTTATGAAGTTAAATCCATTACTGACACATACATATATCCCAAGCTTTATTACTTAATATTAAAATAATACAACATTGTATAATAATGTTCACCGTTTTTTAACTTGTCTTTCTCTTATATAGCGACTTGCCTATTGATGGATTTATATTATTTAATTATTATTAAATAATTAAATAATATAAATCCTATTAAATAATATAAATAAATCGTTATTTTAAATATGCCATCTTGAAGTTTCTCTACGAATTCACCAACTTTTTTATCAAGAGGTTTTTCCTAGAAAATCACTTTTTTATATTTGAGAAACGTCAGTAATTATTAATGTAAGTAGAGTTGAATACAATATTTTTATAATTTAAAAAAAAACAACATAAATTCGACATTATGGCCTACTATGAGAGATTTTACATAAAATAATATTGAGAAAGGCAGGAAATGTCAGTGACTTTATTGACCTCTTTAGAGCCACTAAAAGAAAAATAGCTTAATATTGATTTCAAGTTAAAAGGGCTGCGGTAGCTAGCCTTAATTTTTCCAGTCTGCCCTTCCCTTAAAAAATTCTCATTTATAGATTTATTCATATTTTTCTATGCATTATGTATCGTGTTTCTGACGTAAAGCGTTATTTTACTTTCTAAAGAATGATAGTCTCGTAAAAGGATACTTCAGGACTTTTTGAGCATGATTGCTGTGTTTTAAATATTATTTTTTAATGTCTATTATTAGATTGGGTGAAGAAAGTAAGGATACTCTCAATATCTTCTGGAAATGACTCAAAACAATTTTGGATTTATTCTGTTTTCTAGATGGAAAGTCACGGAGACTAACGCATTAGAAAAAAAATGTAAAACCTCTTCTGGTCATTGTCGCTCTTTACAATAAAGGATGTGAAAATTCAACACGGAAGATCGACTAAATTAATTTGATACTTTTCCACAGAAAGGTATGCTATCCAAGTACTTTAACGATATTATTAAAAGCACTTTCATGTTCAAATACTTGAAGAATTTAATTTACGTTGGAACAAATTAAATGAGAAAATAAAAAAAAACAAAGTATTGAGTGTCCATAGAGTTTAATAATTGTTTGAAATGCACGTACATGAAACTGACTACTGTTTTTTTCTTTTTTTATTACAGTAATAAGAACAAATAAAGCATTAACATCGTATATCATCTTTTCCTGAATAATGTATCTGTTATTAAATCAACTTATAAATTAGTCCATTACTTTTTAGAAAAAAGAACTTTGTTTCAAGCTTTAAAAAACAATTCAAGTATCTAAGTTAAATATAAGGGTTTTATGAAATAACCCCAAAGCCAAGAAAAGCTCTATTAAATACTGTATACTGTAGGAACAACACACATCAGGCTGAAGCAATAACTTACAACGTATATTAGTTAAATAACTCTTCAATTCCCAGATTATCAACACTCATGAGTATGGAGTACTGTATATGAAATGTAGTAGCAATGACATATCCCAATTGAAACTACCTTCTATCGCTCATTTTCCAAAGACAAATGTACGACAAGTCACAATCTCACAAGAGGAGATCATGTAACAAAAAAAAATCCATTTTCCCCGCCGGACCCGCCCCACTAAGACCCCAGGGCAGTGACGGTCCTATATCACTTACGAAATATTTAAAATGCGCCTGAAATTGGAAAACGGCGTGAAACCTTCCACTTCTCCTCCCCTTCGTGGTAGCCTTACTTATCTGAATTCTCCAACGGAAAATTATAGCGAGTTGGTTGGTCGATATACGGTATGTCACAATCTCACAAGAGGAAATCACAACACAAAAAAACCCATCCTTCCCCGCCGAACCCACCTTACTAAAACCCCCGGGGAGCGACGGTCCTATATCACTTATGAAATATTTGCTAAAACGGAAAGACGAGACTTTAAGATAGTTAAATATTTAAAATGCGCCTGAAATTGGAAAACGGCATAAAAGTCACGAAAGACCACTGACAATCAGAGTACTTGTTGAAAGAATTTCAGTTTTGTGGGATTTTGTTGAATAGCAGTGCTATGTATTGACCTTTTGAAAATCCTGGGTATTATTAAGGTGTTTCGTCATCTGCCCCTATATCTGGTTAGGGTAGGAGCCTTCTGAAGAACCACTTACTGCGTCCCCGGATATGAAAACTTCTTTGTTAAGTTTGTCACATTACCAGAGTCCTCTGAGAAAATTAGATTGGCGAACTAAAATTATTAAAAATAATAAAAGTGTTCTAACAAAAATGACAGGTTTGACGAGGGATCGGAATCAAATTAAGCAGATGCAGGCCCTTCCTGGACATGTCAAACTTTTTCGTCCAGTATCAGGCCTGGGGAGGGGAACGCCTTCCTCGAGAGCGTTCGGTCACCGATGGCCAATGAAAAATGAGATTCAAAAATAAGGTAACGCCCCAAAAGGGAAGTGGGAGAAAAGGACAGGAAATCTAGATCAGAAAAAGAAACAGTCAAGAGTCAGGCTTAGACGGAGACAGTCAACGGAGGCAACAAGAGGCAGGCTTAGAAGATGCACTTCGACCAGACGAAGTCTTGAGAAGGGTCACGAGACCTAACATCCCTTATGAAAGAGACGGCACCTACACAAATACATCCCACGGCATCAGCAGCTATAAGTATAAAATTAACCAATAAGTAGTAATGTGATAATCTATATTTTATGGCAACCTGTGTCTGAATCATTACAATCATTTTAATTATAGTAATAAATTGTAAATAAATAGTTAATCTCTTTATCTAGTTTATATACTATTATATAACCCAATATACCACCCTTTAATATACTGTATAATTAATGGTAACAACATTTTATAAATATAAAGGGATTTAATTGGTAAACTGGTAAACACACAAATAGCCTTTGGAAAAGAATCCAATCATAATAATAGTTTTTTAGGACTAAAAATATTATTAATTAATTAACTTATTTTTGGATAATAAGTTATTCAGCGATTATCCTGGCATCCCGATAAGTCTCCATAGGACACATAGCAGCAGATTTTATGCTTACACAGTACGACCTACTATTGACATAATTGGTTGTGTATTGTATTCGTATTGTCTTAATCTCGTTTTTATATTTTTATGACTAGTTTATTTCTTCGCCAACAACTCATGAATTTATAGATGTAATCATAATTACAAACGGTTTTATTGGCGTTATTTATGAGGAATAACGTTCATGCATCCTTTAACGAGTTATTTTATTTACTACATTAATTACCATGCTAAATAATTAGGTAAACTACCGATCTACAAGACCATAATGAACAACCCTGGACACATGGACTTTAACCATAGAAGCACAATCCCTGTCTAACACCATCCATTTCTATAATCCTAATCGAAGGTCGAACGGAAGTGGCTCTGAGACCTTTTTTGAATTATCTGTTGGAGTTCTGGCAGTGGCCTGCTTCTCTATTTATGTCCTGAGTGTATGTGACACTCAGTATTTTTCTTATATGTAGTCTGTATATATGGTATGGCTGTATATATGAATGAATACTTAGAACTATAATACTTATAGCCCTTGCTTGTATTATTACTTTAAAAAAACAACTAATAACATATAAAAAAAGTAATAAAAAACAAAACTTTCAAAAACAAATGTATGTTAAGAGAATTGTACCCACACCCTTTTTTAAAACGTTCGGCAACTAGGTTTTAAAAAGTGTGGTATATTTACAGTTGTGAGGCATAATCTCATATGAGTAATAATTTGCGCTCTTTACATAGATTTGCTTTTCTTTTCATGGAATGAGAGAAACTGTCAATCTATTCTGCTCCTTTCACATAATTTAGCTTATACCTACCTATCCACATGAGTTCTCTACAGATGTATATTGGATGCCTTCTGGGAGTGTGAGCACTGCTTGTTCAAGCAATACAGGATGCTTTCAACTTTGATTACTTTCATCGATTACTTCTGTTTCTTGGACCGACACTTTTTCCGATAAAAATACAATGTATAAAAATCAAATTTGATACATATGTAGTACCGTATATATATATATATATATCTTACTTTAAGTACCGCGGTACCCCGATTGAAATTATCTCTCAGGAAGGAAAAGGTTAATTCTGTGGAAAAGGATTAATATGGGATTAATCCCATTAGTATGGGATAGTCGATCTAAAATATTATCGTAAAGGTCCTTTACATGTTGAATCTATTTTCTGATGTATTAAAAATTGTCAGACTTTTCAAACTTACATTATGTTTTCTAGTAAGTTGGCAGAATTTCCTTTAATGCTGTTACGTAATGTAGGTTGAATTCATTTTATCATTTTATGAAACTGTTAAATTATTAATTCATTGATATATGATTGATTTGGAATACATTAAAGTAGGAGACGTGTAAGAAAAATCAGAAATCTGCTGATGGATTCGAAATCCATATCCATGAAAAATAAATTAGGGATGACATCGATTAGGCCGTATTATCCTGGCTGTAGATAACATTTTTTGTGCGATAAAAAATATATATATTTCTTTAGACATTTTTACATGATTCTGATCAGCTAAGATTAGTTTATTATTTTTAATTTTGAAAAAAAAATACACCAAAAAAGAAAAGTGAACAAAAATCCTGTATAAATCCGTTTTGATAATGGTGATGGATTTTTACGAATTCAAACGATTTCTAAAACTATTTTCGTTTCTTGAGTGCTTTAAGTTTTTGGTCTTGTTTTCAACACTGCGAGCCAATCTTTAAACTTTTTTTTTTGCGTATTTTTTGTGCTTTCCGCCATCAGAACGCATCGTTTTCTATGGGAATTTATCTTAAATAATATCTGTTTTCATTAGCATTTCAGAATTAAGTGCGCTCGGATTTTAGATATTATTAAGCCGACTACACTTCCAAATGATACTTCATTCACAATAATTACCAACTGCCAAGTTCGATTTTGAAACTGTCAAAACTCGGGAAAATAAGAGGACATTAATAGAGTCTTGAATACCCTATGTACATATTTATATAAAAATATGCATTTTATGTTTTTCTTTAATGTTTTAAATACATTTGTATCATTAAATAAATTTAAAAAAAAAAGTTTGTTTTTAAAATGCACAGGTTACTTCATTTTCTATAAACTCCTAAGTCATTCATGGGAATAAGGTAATCATGCAGTTTTCCATTAAGTTTACTTATATTAAGTATTAACTTTATATATATAACAGGCTTATCATTAAATGGTCTATTTCTAGAAAAAGATACCGCTTATAAAGTCATATTTAATAATTCATGTCTTTTATAAAAATTTAGCAATTGAAGTTGGTTCTTATTCTTTGTTCCCTTCATAATGTTTTTAATTTTGGAGTAATTATTTGATTGAAAAGATGTTTAGAATCCGCTTAAAATTTTACTCGTTACTTGTTTAACTAATAAAATCTATATTGTATTTCCTACTAGTTCGAAAGGTATTGATATGGTTAAAATCATTCATCATTAAAATTATTCTTCATCTGGCTACTGGAGCCTATATATTAGAAATTTTATACTTTATCCAGGCAGTTAACGGTTGGATCACAAGAATGGAATTAATTTTCTTTAGAAAAGTCGATTACTACATCCTATGTTTTGTATACTCAAGTTTTCTATTCCCTTAGTGTGCGGAATTACTGTTCTCGATAGGTTCCGTAGACCCTTTGTATTACCCTTGACCTGACCCAAGCCCTTTACTGACCCCTCTACTGTATCCCAGCTGTAAGATTGCTTTGTCCGGCAGTTTTCTTTTCCATTTATTTTTTTTTATATGTTTTTTTTTTTATATTATGTTAACAATTATAATATTACTGGACTATACCACAAGGTGAGTATTCTAGTATAACAAGGAACGATACTTATTGACGTGTTGGACACATAAATATGCTAGGTAGGAGTTTCAAAGACACTTCTTCGATTTTTCACAAGTTTAGGATTATTACAAATGTTTATTTAACTGTTTGTAATTTACCCCGGGGTACTATCCCTTTTTACCTGTATACATGATTTAAAAAACTAAGCAAAATAACTAGTATATATTTTGGGGGGAGGGGAGAGACATATTTTCAACCTGCTCCCCTATAATGATGGGGATATATTAAACAGTGTCCTAAATCTCCGAAGAGAACTGTTTTTGATTTACCTAAAATAGCTTTGCATATAGATGTTCAAGGTCAATTAGGAGTGGATTGCGTACTTTTGTAAAGGATTAAATAAAATTTGTATTCAACCCCCTGAGTTTAAATACCTCTTCTGTAAAGTTGGTGGAATCAGAACAAAAAAATATTTCAAATCCTTTACAATTATTTAGCTTTACACTTGGTACTTTTTTAATGATTATACGAATTCCACGATCAATGTTTATTTTTAGACACCTTTCAGAAAAAAACATTGAAATATAAATAAGAAGAGAAAAAAAAAAAAACCTAGTCTTTTCAGTTTTTCTCTTAAAAGTAATATCTGAAGGAACTTAATAAATAAATTTAAAACAAATTCGAACCAATCCGGCATAGTAACGTATTAATAATGAACTAAATTACACCCGTGAGAACTCTCGCATCTGATGACTAACATTTTTCTTTATAATAAATTCAAATTATAGTTTGACCTCGACTTATGGAAAGTCGAAAGTATTATATTATAATAAATAATTCTACCTAATATGAGATAAAACAGTTTTTTAATATTCATGGCAATTTGAGCCATCAAACTTAGGAATTGGTTGAGTCGTTCGCGCATAAAACGATTGTTATATATTTACAAACACATTCGTATAAATATTTTTCAATATCTTCAACTCAAATTTTTTAAAAACATTCTTGGAATGCGACAGTGTAATTTTAGCTATAAAATCTATTAATCAGTTGAGTCTTCAGTTCAAAAATTGTTACCTAATTACAGATGGACAGGTTGAAAGTATTTAGTACAGACACTTTCAGTATCTTGAGCTCGACTTGATTCAAGACAATCACTGCTATTGATTATTGATAATATTGTTGGTGAAGCTCATTTAAGCCAATTTTAATTCAGCATTGTCAAAAGAGTATTTCAGCATACTTCTTTAGTGTTTACACTAGTGGACTGATGAAATATAGCAGGATTTGTCTAAGATCCTTTTATATTTAGCAGTAGTTCATAGTTATCACAGTAGAAACAATAAAACAACTGTAATGAGTATCCCTTGACAACCATATCTATCGTTAGATTTATTTAGGCTTGATCCGTGCCTAATACATGTTCTATCTCAAAAACGGTTCATATTCGGGCTTTGAAACATGGGGCCCAGTATGCGTTCCATAATAATATTCTTTTAATCCCTTAGAATAATATATAGGCGTCAAAATTAGGCTTTAGAGGTTTTAATAATGTAATGTCCGTGCCGAAATCTATAAAACCCAATTTGAACCGTCGCGGTCTTCCGACTTTACCAGAGTTCTAAAACCACTCTCATTTATTAATGACTTTTATTAAAATTATAGTAAGAATTTAACAATCGAAATTGAGGTTCATCACTTCTTCTTGAAATTCTTTTTCATTTGATACCTCATTTGTCAAAATCCATCGCTACCGAGAGCCGAAAAATAAATTGATAGTACTTATATATTACATATATGTACGATTATTATAAATATTATTTATAAGGAGGATGGTTGGGGGTGCAGTCAGAGAATAACACAAATAAGTTTAAAAAACGTATTTATTAATGCCAACGTTTATATTTTGATTTTATTATTATGTTATTTTAATTACCTCTATATACGTTTTATTTTCCTCTTCTTTCATTACTTTTTTTAAATTATTTTCATTCTGTATAGTTATTTACTTTAACTGTCCTATATATCCTTTTATTCACTGGTTTTTATCTTGTTTTTTATTCTTAGCCCTGATGAAGGCCAGAAATTCTGGTCGTTGGTACTAATAAATGAGTTTTTAAACTAATTTGTGTAATTAAAATTGTTAGATAAAAAATTTATTTATATGCTTGCTTTGATTATATATATATAATCATAAATCATAAATGAGCCGTTCATATTTAAATTTGCTTGAGTCTATTTATGTTTGAATTGAAATATTGAAGGGTTGGTGTTGGATTAGTTTTTTGCTAAATATGGGTTGCATATAACATAATAGAATACTGTTCTTAAAGCGTGGCAAATTTATGTTCCCAATTAATAACATAATTAACATTATTCAAGAAATGATACGTTTTTTATGTATATCAATGGAAATTAATATACATCAAAATTAATGAAATTACATTTTCAATTCTTTGTAAAAATATTATTTTTTATTATAAGCAGCAGTGGCGTGCTCAAGCCCAGCGCACTACGCTAAAGCAGTGGCTTCCAAACCCCGACTAAACCAAGACAAAAATGGCAAGAGAGAGGGGAAAAATTTCCCTGAAAATAAAAAAAAAATGTATGAAATATGTACACTTTTATATTCTGAAATTGAAAAAAAAAATATTCAGCTTTTATTATTTGTTAAATAATTTGTATATTCGTCAGCCTAAGACTCCCATTGAAGTCCTATCCTGCCTAACCATAGTGGGAGGGTCAAGTGGTGCCGCTCCTTAATGAAAAAAAGTCATCGCCCCAGGCCGGATTCGAACCAACACCGCCCACCGATCTCAGAGTGATAGACCTGCGCCTTTCCATCTGAGCTACGGTACATCTTATAGTAATGATGAAAGACCCACCAGGCCCATCTGAAATTAAATAAAAAATAAATTATTAGTAAATGTTCGTGTTACAAAATCTTAATTCGTATTGCAGCTGCGTCCTCAATTGCCAATAAAATGAGTTTCTTGGTTAAAGTAGGATGTGTAAATGTGATAGTTATAAAAGTCCTTCGTTAAGATTAATAATAGAACTTCACTGCCAAAAACGCTTATGTTCTAGGATTTTTTATCTTGTAAGTCAATTTTTATTGCTACATAAATAATAATTAATAGCAAGGAAAATATATAATAATTATACTACTAAAAAGTTTATAAATAGATGAAATAATGATTTATGATGATTTTGGCCAGAATTTCAGGCCTACGTCAAGGCTAAAAATAAAAAAAAAACCAAGATAATAACCATAATCAATAAAATGAAATAAATATAGTGTAACTAAAACATGAGAAGGTAATATATAGGAACATAAGTCGTATTGAAGAAAATTTATTGTGTAATATTACGAGAATATTGAAACTGCATGAGGATATAGTAATATTAAAATTAAGAATGATATAAGAAAAAAATAAGCCATAAACTAATAAATTAATAAAGATAATGATTTGAAAATAAACTAGGTAAATACATATACAAATTGAAAATTAGTTAAAATTGAAGTAATATATAAAAATTATAAATAAAAACTAATGAAATGACTTTTTCTATGATTAATTAGTTATGTAAGAAAAATTACAAAATTTAAGAAGTAGATATAATGTTACATAAGTGAAGAGTAGTCATTAACCCCTGAACGCACAGATTTTTGTTTAAAAAACCGGCCAAAAAAAATCAATTTTTTAATGTAAAAAAATACAATTTAGAATATGGTCTTGGCAAAAAAAAATGCAAAAATAATCAAAATTTTAATTTTAATTTTGGATTTTGGATATTGGTCAAAATATCTATGTAAATGTAGGTTAAAGGTATATATAGAGAATTGTTACTGAGAATAAATGATTATTATTTATATTATTATCATTACATTGTTATTTTCAATTCTCGATTATATTCGAGTAGCATAAAATATAACGCCGCTGGAATTATCTCGAGTGTGCAATGTTTGGCCTTTATAGGGCGTTCGATTTAACTCGAGCGTGCAAATTAAGAGGTTAATAAAGATAAAAGTAATTAGATGTGTACATAACATACTTAAGTGGGTGAGGAAGAGAGAATAATAAAACAGAGGGAAAAGATGGTAAGAAAAAGAATAAATTTTAAGAGTACCGTTTTCTTATCAGCTTTGGGGTACGGACTTGCAAGCCCCGAGCTCGCCTAAACTGAAGCTCATTGCCAAGGTCTGTGTCAGCTTATCTTACATGTCTATTTGTAAGAAGAATCACATCTAACTTATTTTATAGTAATTTTAGTTTTTATCCTGTTGGTTTTTTTATTTTTAGCTTAATTAGTTTTATTTTATTTTTTTAACAATCTACTAAAATCTAATCATCATTAATTCCTGTGTTATTTTATATTATTCTTACTTATTTACTTCATTGTTCGATTCTTTATTTATAAATTGGTTGTATTTAATTATTTTTATAATTTATAGTTGTATTTTAATTAACTAATGTCATTTTCTGTTCTAAAGGGAAGAATGATAAAAATGTATAAACATTTGTACATTGCTTATAGCATAAAGTATATATGCATGGAATGCTAAACATTATTATTTTTGTTTTATGAAATTTTATTTAATAACTTATCATTGTAATAAAGTTTATAGATTGCATTGTATGCACAGTTTCAATAACTATTAAAGGAAAAATGTATTGAGTTAAGTGATAAAATTATAACTATAGATAAATAATGGAAAAATAATTGAAAATGGAAAAAAAAAGATAAGAAAATATTAAAAAATTTAAATATTGAAGTAACATTATTAAATTTATAATATATAAGATGTATTTACTGTAGTATTTCTATAAATTATAAAAATTAAAAATTCTAATTAGGTATAAGTATGCTGTGTATTTATTTTATGTTAAATTAAATTGAAGAAATCTGTTTTCTCCAAAATTTTGCCCCATTACACTACTCCTGCCTTTATATGCGTTTACAGATTCGCTTCACAAAGCTACTCCTTAAATCATTGTTTAGTTCTTATTCCATCAATGTTTATTGATCAGCTAATTATTTTTAATATTTAGTTTCTGTCAGATCTTATTTCTTATTCTAGTTAGTTTAGTTTATAGTTGTTTTTATACTTCAGAGTTTATACGTTGTCTAAACGCATTAATGGGGGTGACGGTAGCAGCGTGGCAACAAATAGATTGGGAGTTCGAGCCCGGCCCTACTCGAGATTTTTTCAAGTATAAAATTACGCAATACTCACTCACAATCTCCCTCCGGGCATTTGTGAGGCCCGTCAGTAAATGAGTGGCACTCACAAAAATAGGCGTGGGAGTGACGGATCCACCCTATGAAAATCACGTCAGGAGACGCCCGATGTATTTCTTAAGTAAATCGCGCGAGGCTTTGAACCTCCACGGTCTGTCACGCCAATAAAAAAAACCAAAAAAAAAAACGCATTACTGCTCACTGATTTCTCCTGTGTATTTTGTAATTCAATTTTCTTCTGCTTTACTCGTTGTTGAATGCTGGTTCCAGATGGTATGTTTTTTATATTAACTATCTTTTATTTCTTTTCCTTATTCTTTCTTCCTCACCCACCACACCTAATTACTTTTATTTCTATTACTGAAAAAACTTAACTTATACAATTTAATATTTAATTAATCACATAATAGTTTTTCTTTATAATATTTTTTTATATTACTCCAGTTTTAGATAATTTTTGATTCGGTTATGTATTTATCTAGTTTATTTTCTTATAATTATCTTTATTTTTAATAATTTATTACTTATTTTTTTCTTCTTTCATTTTTAGGTTAAATATTAGAATATCTTTGTACAGTTTCAATATTCCTGTAATATTACAGTATACATTTTTTTTGATAAAACTTATGTACTTATATTGTCTGTTATCTTCTTGTGTTCCTAGTTATTCTATATTTATTTATTTTTATTCATTGTGGGTTTTACCTTGTTTTTTCTTATTCTTAGCCTTGAAAAAGGTAATAAAGCTAATATATAAGTTTTTAATTATTGTGTTCTTTACAAACCGCATCCTCAGTCACCTTTTCCTCGTAGATAGATAAAAGATTTTTTTTTATGTCTAAAATGTTACCGCGAAAATTAACTTATTGGTCACGCGAGACCACCATTCTGTGGTTCTAGTCCAATATTTGAATAGTTTCTTCCATTAGTCTAAGTTAACTGTGCATTTTAACTCTTGTTTGTAATTCGTTGCTTTACAACTCGGTTTGTTTATGAATGTATTCTGGGAATTTGAACTTCATTCCAACCCTACTGTTAAATATTCATCAAAACTCTTTAATTAAGAGTTGAATTTTCAAAAAATTATACGTAATTTTGTTTGAACGGCTTAGTAATTAGATAATTTTTAATACCAATAGATCTAATGTTGTTAGTGAACATAACTTACTCAGATATGCATTGCATTTACTAACAGGATGATATAATGATGATTCTTAAACTTACCTGAAACAAAGAAAAATCAAAAATTAGTCAATCCCTTTAACTAAATTTAGAAATATATTATTTATATTTAAATATTCGTTATATAATACGTAGTGACTGTGAAAAAGCATAAATTGATTTTATGTTAATACGTTTTATTAATAGAATAATGTATTGAGGTAGAGCAGGAAACGTATAAATAATATATTTATCAAGACAAATGTTTTACAAACTATAAAAAATGTCAAATCCACCCATTATCCACAGATAATAGAAGCTAAATTGATGGGTGGTAGAAATAGTCAGAATTAAAAATGTATTTATTTCTACCATTTTCTAACTTATCCTACTTTGATTGTATGCACACCTGTAATTAGATATAACTTTATAAAATAAATTTATATGGTACAGTGAAGATAAAGGATAAACAAAAACGAGAATTGATAAATATGTGGACGGCTTAGAAAATGCAAATACAGTAAGGATTAGGACGAAGATCAGTTTCGTTTTCAGAATGATAGAGAAACCGAAGAGTTAGTTAATGGTATTCTTATTCCATATTCTAATTTAGGAAGAGGCTATTATTGTTATTACAGCATAATATGTATAACTTTTTAAACTAATATTAAGTAATAATTGTTAAATAGATTTGTATTATTATATACATCGTTTTTTTTTTTCATATTTGTAGAATTACCCAGAAGAAGAAAGAGGACTCCGAAACGTTGGTGTAATGTAAATACTTTTTAAAATAAACATTTTGGAAAGTAGAATAAAAAAAAAATCTAAATATTTATATGATATAAATTGACCCTTTCCGGGGTAGATAATTGGTTTATAAACAGAAAGTATATTTTTTCAAAATTACACTTAGTTAAGGGGTAACCCTTAACTGATTAATAATTAATAAATTTGATCCCAGTTTCGGCGAAAGAGCCACATCGCATGTTGAGAAACTACCAGGCTATTATCAAGATAAGGACTATTTTTAAGGGAAAGAGAGTAGGTCGCGTATTTAAGGTTTCCAAAATTAATATACTGCAGTGAATCTTCAGCTTCAACCGTACACAGATGTAGTCAGGATATAGATTTGATGAAATTCTTAAGATCGAATTTTGTCCACTTCGTTTTAATGAGTCGATTACTTGCAAGAAATTAGGTACTTTCAAATTTGTTAATATTTATTCCGAATGATACTACTTTTATTATTAAAAAAATGCTCTTTTCTTATTTAGAATTTATAGTTTATTATCATAGAGGGATAGTTTATCACTTTTAGAATTAATTTTTAATATCATTTATATTTTTTCGATAAAATTTAACTTGAAGAAAAGAAGTTTGTAAACAGAGAAAGTGTGATTATGCCAAAAATTATTTTTGTATTTGGTAGAAAACGTCTAGAGATAACATTGAGACGTTATTGAAAGGATAAAATTATAGTCAAAAACAGGAACATAGTTTATCGAAATTAATTATTTTAATGATCATGAGGTAACCTTTTTTATCCTAAATCCTATTCTTTACGAGGGAATTTTGACTACTAATAATATTAAATTAATTGCCCATAATACTAACCACAGTGTTGATATTAATGTTATGATATGATCTGATCCTTGTCTACTACAATGCAATGTGAGAATGCCCTCTATAGAGCTTGGACTTAGTGTCTTTCTGTTTTAACTCTTTCCTTCACTTCCTGAACGCCCCAGTTAGACATTTCCTCCAAGTGATGCAAAATTTTCTTGTCGAGCTTCTTTCTACTCACGCCTTCCCTCGATTCTTCCTGGGTTAATCCTAAGAAGTTGCCTAAGGCAACTTAATTTGTTCTTTTTTACGGTTTTTTTTATCAGTGGTAGTTTGAGGATACGCAACTGGAGTTGCGAGTTCAGTATGCTTTGATCTTTTCGACTTTTCATTGTCTCAATCTAACTTCTGTGATTTAAAGTGTGGGTTCATAATCCCGAGGGGTTGGAAAGAATGTATGGATCGTTGACCGCTCTTCTATAGGGGAAACCTCTCCCATGTTTCTGAGTTCTATATAAAAATTTTATTTATAAAAAATCCAGAAGAAAACAATAATAAAATGATATTTACCCAGACTGGTTTCAAGGGGTTCATAGTGCAACTTATAAAAGAAACATCTTTTAATATTCACCGTATTATGAATTATAAAACTTTCATGTTTTTGTTTTAATATTTGGCTTTTGAAATATCTGGGTTTAGTCCTAAGCTATTGAGGTGTGGTGTGAAATATAGGTATTGTTGGAAAATATGGCTTATTGTCAAATTGTTGTTGCAATACTGGCAGTTCGGAGGCGTGTCTTTTGAAATAAGATAGGAGTGGGTGAGCCTCGTGTGACATATGCTCAGCCTGGTCAGTACAACCTCCTCTCTACGGCATTTGCGACTGGAGGTACCTTAGGTCCTCCTGGAGGACTTGAAATTTTTTTAAATTTACTCCTTGGGCTTTTATTCCACAAATCTTACCATTAATGTTTGACTTTCTTTTCAAGAGGTTTGCTCATTTCTGATGGAGTTAAATTTGCTTTTCCCCATCCTGGAAGCGCGAGTGCTTCTCTTGCAGCGCGATCGGCTAGTTCAATCCCTGCGATTTCTACATGACTTGGAACCCATGTAAATTTAACTGGCACACCCATATTGTGTGGAGTGTTTAAGTAAAAATGGATGGAGGAAATTTTCGGATGCTCTGGATACATACAATCTAAACATTTTAATGAGGTAATGTACGTAAACGGATAATGTTTATTTTTTTTTTGTGTAGTTATTTTGTAATAATCAAGTAACCATTTTTTTGTACTGTTTTAAAGATTTTTGATCATTTCATCCCGAACGTTGTCAGAACCGGGGGATTAACCTTTTACTGTATTAAATGTATTGTTTAATTCCCATATTGTAAACTGAACATTGTCGTATGATGTTGTTTCTTCTGTACTGTTTTGAAATTCTGTTTCCTTCGGTATTCTGTTTGGGTGAGGGTTATATAGTTCGTAAAGATAATCAGCAAAGATATTTGAAAGTATTGATAGGTCATCGGAGAGTCGTCCGTTGACTAATGTGGTCAAGCGGGGGTAAGAGAAAACTTTCATGTTTCGAATATTCCAATATACTGATTTTTTTTTTTGTACTTCTTTTTAATTTATTTGTATCTTTAACTCTTCCTCACTCTACCCTTTTTGCAGCAATACTTTTAAAAAAAATCAACTCGTGCACAACGTATTCGTAATCCTTGTAATATTGTTTTTACACATATCGATTCAATATGAAAGTACATATTTCACATTACAAAAAATATTAAATTAAAAACATGGGAGTGAGTAGCTGATTGGTAATACAATAGACTACTAACTGGACTACCTGGGTTCGAATCCGGCCGTGGCAGATAATTATTATCTATTACCTGTAGCAATTGAGTCAGCCCTGTGGGTTAAGGAGCCCTGTGAGATCTAACCAGTCTCAAATAATGGGAAACCTTAGTCTTGACATAACGACCTTTCTTTTACCTCATACCAGTATTTCAATTACATAGCACTTAATTGGGCAAATATCTCGCGGTCGAGTGACTCTTACCAAATCACCACTATGCACAACCGTTAGTCTAGTAACAGTAATTCCTTACAAAATACTTCATCCCTGAACCTTCATAGGTTATAGCGGTACAGATTTAATTTAAATTTAAAAGCTTAATTTTTGACATACATCTATCTATTTTTCCTTATATGTAAGTTTATTTTTAGTCTTATCTCATGTATTGACATGTTCTTTTGTAATAAAAAAATTATAAGGTTTAAGCCTTTTAACCGAAAAATAATGCATAAATAATCCGTTTGTAAGATCTATCTTAGTTGCCGCGCTAGTAATACTCAGTTCGAGGGCTATATAGCAATGTTAACAGCCATTTCTTATTCCGTCTGCAATCTGAAAGGCCTTAAAATAAATCTCTACCTCCGCACGGCTAGAAAATTATTGAGATTACATCATAAACATTTCAAGGCGGTTGAATTATTTCTACTCCCATCACTGCCAGCAACTCGTGCTTGAGGATCGTTGGTAGATTGGATCATCCCCTTCGTACTTTAAGAATTAGTGGTCTTTCCTTCTCGGAATAGCCCTTTCTGCCTTGAATTTCAGATGGAATAAACTTTAGGATTATCAGAAGGTTTTGGCGTAGTAAATTTCTATCTCTATTATTTATTATACTGTTTACAAATAATTTCATTATGTTCCACTGGCAGTTCTGTTTTCTTTTTTAAAACCAATTATCATCTCCCAACACTAAAAAGAAAGAATATTCGGTTCTTACTGTTAAATAATGCTCATAAACACCATTTTACATACTCGTAAAAAAAAGGAGTTTGGTTCAGTTTAAATTGAATCAGATAACATTTCTATTTGTTATAATTTGATTTATTTTTTAACGGGCCAAAGACATTTTTGAACAGAATACGATGAATAATGGAAGGATAATTAGTTTGGGAATAATTAATTAATGGTATTTAATCATCTTGTTAAAAACATCAGTAAATCTAAAAGTCAATATTTGTTTCCTTGGAACATTTTTTTTTCCTTATTCATATATTTTATTGTTATTCTAAATTAATACAGATATGAACTTTAAGGAATTATATAACAAAAGTCGTACCTCTAACAAATATTTAGTAAAATACTTTCCATACTCCAAATACTTTCCTCATTGCAACATACCTTCTGTTCAATTGCAGTTTTTGCCTCTTTTTTTGCACTGGTAATAAACATAATTACGATAATGCTCACTCAAGAATACCCTTAATTTCTTTATCTCCAAACTCAATTATGTTACAGATCGATACCATATGATAAACTCGGATATCAGTGACGCATCAGCTTTAATATTTTACCATTAAAATTTTATTGTTAAAGTCTAACTTTGACTAATGGTATTATATGGAAATATATCAATATTTTTACTGTTTCTTTGTTCTATGTGAATGTTGAAAAAATATTCTTTCAGAAGAGAATATTCCGCACCATGTATTGAAATACATTCATCCATTGTTTAATCCTTTCTGGTACCTCGTTAAAATATTGGTATCGTTTCAGCTTTTTTAGGTTTGATCCCATTTAAAAAGTGCTTTATGTTTAATAATATCGATACTTGTACCTAATTAACGTGGAGGGTTCTTTTTATTTCTGAAGAATTTCTTTGTTTTATGTTCTCTTCAGCCCCAAATTATATTGCTTTTTTTATTTTTCATTCAAGTTCTCTAGAAATCCTAATATATTATTTCTCAAAGGTATTTTGGTTTATTTACGCCATATCTTCCTCAATACCTCTTCAAACTCTAGGTTGGGCATTCATTTTGAATATTTTATTCATCGCTAATAACTAAAAATGATCATTTATAGCGTACGCTTTTTAGTTAAAAATAGCGGCCGATCATTGGTTTTATTACGAGCTATCTCGGTTATTTTTAAAAATAGTGGGTCATAAATATAAAATGTAAGTGTTATTGAGTCTCTATCTCAAAACCTTAAGTAATGAAAAATAAAATTAAAAGAACAAATCAAAGAAAGAAGAAGAATTAAAAGAAAATATTTACTATAAATTCCTAATAGGTTAACCGATTTTTTTCTTTCTAGAGTTACGGCACTTGATACCTCGACAGAAAATCGAATATTATATCATATCGAAAATCGTTATATCACTCCAAGAATGCTGTGTATGATATCGCCGCGAAAGTTTTGATAATCACTTTAAGTAATTAAATCTTTTATAAAAAAAAATCATCAAAATCGCATACTTGTTACCATACATACAGCGCAGTGAAAATACGCATTAAGCTTACAAAGGTTTGGTTTAAAATGTTTCTTGATTACAAGAGTGTTTTGAAAATCTGGAGAGTTGAAAACAAAAAACAATGCCAGCTACATGCCCACCAAGTCAATATCTGCTTTTTTGAATGGCTATGCAATGAATAATGTTCATAATGATAAAATATTTTACTATAAGACAAATATTTATAACTAATTTTCAAAAGAAGATATATAATATAGTTTTTATTGATAAATACTTAATTATTTATTAGGTATTTCAATAGATCATGGA
>NW_027106137.1:1516583-1526465 GCF_000696795.3 Halyomorpha halys | reverse complement strand
CGCCGAACATTGTTTCTGGGTTTAACTAGGCTCCTTCTATTTTCCGTGTTACTATTTCTCTCTCTTCTACCATCTCTTTGGTCTCTTCTTCTCCAAGGGTTTGACATGTTTCTTGACGGAAGAATGTCGGACTTCGACAAAATCTCAGAAGAGACTGGAGAATTAAATCACTTTTTAAAAAGGGATGACCTTAATAAGCCGAATTCAAGCGAAGTCTGTTGAAAATCTACTTGATAGCGAAGATCCGGAGGCATTAAGAGCAGTGGTCGTCTGCAGAGTAAAGATGAGCATCCTCAATCAGATTCAAGCAGATAAGGAGACACCCTGGAGCGTGATCAACGAGAGATTGAAGAAGGCGTTTGGAGGAGGACGGTGGGTCCCAGAAGTGGACATATTTATGATAATTATTCCTAGGAGCTCCGGGACGCAACCTATAACAAAATCGCCGATAAACTCAGCAAGATGATGGAGACAATCCAGGTACAGGGTCGGATGAAATTCCTATTCAATTTACTAAAGATTCTGTTGGCAAAACAGTTGGGAAGAAAGGAGGGAATGCCAAGAAAACGCTCTTTCGTAGAGTACGCGCAGGAACTAATTGATGCTAGTTCTAAAGAGGAATCACGTATGGAAATAGAAGAAACCGAATGGACGAGAGTTGCTTATAATCGGCGGAGAACTAATCCAAAATGAATACCGTCATAGTGGAAAGGAAATAGTTGCTATCACCGACAGGAGGCAGATAACACAAAGGGCTCCGTGAGGACAGAAAATGCCGTGGTTTCGTGTTTGACATAGCCAAACAGTGCCCATAGAAGAAGAAATGTGGACCGGGACTAACCAAAAGAGATCAACGTCAAACAGATACGGAGAAGCAGCCGGAGGTTGAGTAGATCTTCTGGTTAATCCACGGAAGTATTGGGAACGTCGGAGGCCGAAGAAGAAGCTGAGGAGCCTAGGTAGTCAAGATTGGAAATAGGAGGATGGAAACAAGAGAACAGAGTCGGATGAAGGCGGACGGAGGCGAAGAACGGGAGAGAGAAAGATACGAGACATCTAAAGGGGATATCGGAATATAATTTCTTAAATTCCATTGGGCTTTGAACCATTGGCAAGAGAATATTCACTCTCTAGTTTAGATAGAAGTGGCGATGATAATATAGTTTCTCTTCCAGGTTGAGAGTTAACCGAGGGTTACTTTCAAGATAAAGAGAAAGGTAGATTTAAATAAGTATCAAGTAGGATCATAGAGAGTCTGACAGCACAGCCTCTCCACCACGATCTGTCAACGCTTCTTGGTTCTACTTTAACTGCTTTTCATAACTTTAACATTTATTAATGCTTCATAACTTATTACTTATTCTTATCTGGACAATCTATCTTAAAATAACTTTATGATTGTATTGATTAAATATGGTTGATCCCTGAGACGTTTCTGGATGTTAATGATTATTTTAAACAAATGAAGTTCTTTAAGTACTGACAGGAATTAATAGATTAAATTTTGTCTTAAATCGTTATTAATTTGATTACCTCAACCTGTTTTTAATTAGTTGAGAAATACATTTTAGTATCAGATTTAGTTGTTATAATTAATTGGTGTAATGTTAATAGTATCTAGACTTAGCCGGATTCTCTGCGTTAAGGTATACGGGCCCTTCTAGCTACAGTGGTGTCTGCCGCAGAATTTGGAAGGTATGGAAAATCTCCCTTGAGAAAGTAGGAGTTCGAAGATCCTCTAAAGCTTTAAATTGGGTATATGTAATATATTGGGTATTTATTTAATTTGTCTGCGGCAGTGGTTTCCGGGCGATAGTATTCCTCGCCTCCCCTCTCGATCCGCCCCTGGATGTTAATGTGGCTGCCCTTATTCAATTATTTACTTATGCTCTTTGCTTTGAGAAATTTCTTCTTTTCTCTTCGGTGCAGAAGAAGAAAAGTAAACTAATGGCAAGCAATGAAAAATAATCTTCCCTCAAAAAGGTCCCAGAACAAAGAAGTGTTTCGAGGGCTGGTTTTAAAAGCAGTATGTTTTTATAGCTGACCGCAATTAGTTTTATGACACGGGTCATCCTATGATGGAAAATCAGAAAAAAAATTGAAATATGATGCGTAGAGAACTTTGAGAACAAAAAGGAAAATATGTTTCATGTTCTTATAGAATAACTATGAAATTGGTCTGATTAGAAGATTTTTTTTTAAATTTATGACTTGCAATATACAACTGTATTTACATAAAAACACATTAAATAAATTTTATATTAAATCAAAATGTAATGATACATGCATGTAAAGAAACTACCCATTGGTAACTCTGAACGTTGAAGTTTATACGACAAATTAGTAAATGAATGATAAAGGGAGTTAGTTTCAATACAGGTTTTTTTTTTATTATTTATTTGTTGATATTTACAACTGTATAAAAAAATACAACCAGTAAATTTGATCATAATGACATAATGATATGATACAGGATGTAGAGAAACTACCTTGTAGTAGAACTCTAAAACTCAATACAGGTTAAATCAAATTTTGAAAACTTTCTAAAATAAAAAATAACTGCAGTTAGTATATAATCCTTCAGCTCTTAGTGTGGTTTGCCCTTAATAAAATGTCGCAGCATTCTTCAGTCCTTTGTTTTCATCAGGTGCAGGGAGATCACATCCATGTCGTATTACGAAGCTGGAACAGTCGAAATCGAAAAATTGAGTTCTTGTCATAATTACTATTTTTAGTGCTGAATCAATCGGTTGAGTAATTACGTGTGTAATACTACTCATTATGGGATGGTTACTTACTTATTTTTCAATTTCCTTGATGAACAGTTTTGGCTAGAAACCTCTCCATTGTTCTGTCCATATTTAATAAAAAATAAATAAATATTTTCATTGTAAAACTAAAATAATCGTGTTATTGGGAGATATTGAAGAAGATACTTCAGTTTATAAGAGAACGGGTTCCTGCAAGCAATCAATTTGCAGAGAGATAGGTCTCAAAACAAACCAGGTTCCGATTGACAGCCAACGGTAGCTCAAGTCAGTTAGGGAAATTTATGCATTGCCCCCCTCCCTCCCCCCGAGGGTTGCATAAGCAGCTAGTTTTGCGATTAATTGTCCGATTTGATTAATGATAATGATAGCAACAATGAAACACTCTGATGAATGACATTGGTTTGATGGCGTATTTCTCACTGACAAATGATTTCATGGCCGGACGATTGGAGGACCTCAATAAAACAACATATGAAAATAAAATTATAAATAGAAATATCAATGTGGAATATTACAAATAATTTTATATTTTTATTACTTATCCGACGACCTCAAACTGTTACGAGTCACCTCCTCACTGATTTTAAGCACTTATTTTTATTTGATGCCCGAATGGGTTAAAATCTACGATCTGCACACTTAAAAAAAATACTATGCATGAATCTAGCTCGTCTAACCAATTATTTTACTAGAATGATAGATCTTTTTTTTTTTATAAAGGAGAATAAAGTTTTTTATTCTTTACTTGGCATCCCAGCATAAGCAACATGTTCGACTTTGGTTTATATGTTACAAATTAGTCAAACTCACTAATTTTATTTTCAGTAAACGAGGGAAAATATTTTACAAGCAATATTACTTAAATTTTAGTTAAAGAGATTAGTTTCTTTTACTTTCTTTGAGCGATTTTAGGATTTTTGTTTTATTTTTTCCTTATAATCTGATTAAACTTTACTTTATGCACCAAGTTCCACATAACATATTGCACTAGTATTTCTAAAGTGACACAACTCAAAATTCAAGACAACTGACAATGTGACACTCTTGCCTATGGAGGGGGAATAGCATTAAGGCAGCAAGAGTGACACAAGTGCCCTCTGGCGGACAAGCTCTGAAGCTAGGTTGATACAGTTTTGATGATTCATAAAGATATATTTACCAATTTCTTTCATAGTCATAACTCAAAAACACCGATTTTTGAATTGTGTCACTTTAGAAATACTAGTGCGATATGGCAGGTTTTGATATTCATGAAATAGTTGCCAATTTTTTTTAGAACTAAAATTAGAAAGCAAGTATTCTAAGAGAGTTAAGGCTTTTTATATAAACATCCAAAACAAAATTAAACTTGATTTTATTTTGGGGGGAAACCATCGACATTTTTTTAATAAATTTATTATTCACATTCTTAGTTTAAAAAAAAAAAAACTCCTTTTTCAATATAAGAAATTTCGACTCTCATAATTTTAAAGAAAAAAATGTTACTATTATATTGTAATGAACATTATCTGAAAACAGGTTATGAAAATGCTGAAAATGAGGCATAATAGAGGGTGTTATGGTAAATGACTAGATCAATGTTTAAGGGTATCTATTTCAGGTAATGTGAACCTCTAACGGGCCATTGTAAGTGTTCCTCACTTCACGTAACTGCTTTTAACTCTTTATTTTTTTTTTCCAGAACATCGGTACACGTGTCAGCAATGTCAATGATCGTAACTCGAAGTACTCTAGAACAGAGAAGGTTTATATAGCAAACTGCTTCAGACCACTTAAAGCCTAATCTACCCTAGAGCGCTCTACAAAACCACTCAACGCAATATCTGATGACCTGCACCTCTCTAAAGGCTTCTTCTAATGATAGAGCAAATAGGCAACGGATTTTCAAGCAGTAATGAATATTATTTTATCCTTAGTTCGGATAATATTACAATAAATAATAATAATTCAATAAAGTAAATAAGTATTAACTAAAATGTATAATCATCGTAAATAATTAAACACAGACAAATAATTGAGTAAGATAATAGCAAAATAAGAAAACATGGAATTATTTACATTCTGCTCATGGAATACACTATCGAACCCTGCCACCTACATAAGGACTCTTGGATCCTACTGCCTCTTAGCCGCGTCATTGTTATTGAGAGCCAGTGGACACCGAGAAAGAGCACTGGAGCTGTAATATAGTGTATTAGCTACTAGCTCTTTGGATAACCATTTATTTGGGCATTCATTTGTTATGTTATTAGTTACTAACTTGTTTTTGAATAAAGGGGATGTGCTACTAAGTATTGTGAAGTTTACTTTCTAAATTTAATTAAATGATCTGTGGAAGGAAGGCACTGTCGCCATGCTTCTCCCTGAACCAGTTTTTAGAGCCCTTAAAAACTGCAAAATTTGGTGTAAATCGGTCGAGAAGTATTGAAGTTATTTCCATTTTTTAGATTTTGAAAAAGATATCTAGAGTGAAAATTTCGGACTAAAAAATTTTATTTTACCATTTTTCCGAAAATTCGTATATAGGGGTTTTTCGAGGTGCTGAAAACGAATATCAACTTCGTTTCACTCCTAAAAAATCTTTTATCGCACTTTGTATAATAACTCCGTCTGAATTTTTTCAATATTTTGAAAATTACGAGGCACAGGAAGAGTTTTTCTTTAAAAACTGTTCATATTTTAGGTAGTATGTACATGAAAAATAAAATTGCCTCAAAGAAGAAAAAAAAATCACCAAAATCGGACCAGTATTAACGATGATACTGCAATGATAGTCGTTTTCAAATACGTTATCATGACTACCGTCTTATCACAGCATCTTCTCTTCTCTATCTCAATATGTAAAAGAGAGCTGTGGAATCTTTGTCCTCGATAGACTTTGTTATTACTGGACTGATTTACGTGTGGTATTTTTCTAAATTTGTCCACAATGAACTTTTGATTTACTGGACCGATTTACTTGCAGTTTTTTTTTTTTTAATTCTAATTTTCCCTACTAAATAATCTTTTACCACACTTCCATATGTCATTCGGTCTGTTTACGTGCATTTTTTTCAAAATGTTCCATTTCGCCATGGGAAGGTTTACAGACAATGAAATCCTCGAATTCCTAAAGAAAAAATATTTTGAAGAAAATTGAGAGTTTAATATAATGAAATGAATTAGTTGACATTTTTTACTCCTAAAAAATATTTTACCTCTCTTTGATATGCCATTCAGTCTCAGTTGTTTGGATACAGTACTAATATTGAAGCACTGTGAGTGTTTTTGTTTCAAAATTATATACGTTACTAAATTTTAATGTTACTTATTATTATTATAATCTTTACTTAAACCACTGAAAAGTATGGTGTAAATTGGTTGAGTAATGTTGAATCTATTAATATTTAGAAAAAAAAATTGCATGATTGCAACTTTATAGCATATATTGGTTCAATTTGTGTTACCAAAACATAATAATAAAGTATTTTAAAATGTTTAATATTAACTAAAAAATATAATAAACTTTATGAAACTATCGATTTTATTATTTTATTATAGTCCTCAAATTTACAGTGGGTACCACTATGCTATTTATTTCTACTTTTCTTTCATGAGATGCTAAAAACGAATGTCATCGAATAAATTGGATCAATTTATGTCACCAAATCATTAAAATAACGTATACGTGTAGTTTTAATTTAATTAAATACATAAATTTATAACAAACTATCCATTGGGTACATTAAATCTATGTACGTCAAATATAGCTATGCACTAGCGAAGTATTGCCAGGTCAGCTAGTGTATTTTAAAAATGAGAGACCAGGGAAATTAATCATAATTATTGAATGAATAACTTCCCCAGAAATATATTGATTCATTTCAATGAATGATTATCGAATTATTTCCAAAAACAAATACTGATGACTATTTGAATGAGATTATTTATTAAATAATCACTTTTTAAAAAAATAATTATTTCATGAAATAGTTCTTAGATTAATTTAATAAATAAATCCATTATTTAAATAGTGCCCGGGTATCGGAAGGTATTAAGAACCATATTTTTACCTGTTTCTGCGTTATTCATTCGTCCTATTCTTCCGCGCCAGAAATTTTTTTTATTTCTAACGGCCTTAGGTTGAGTACTATATGAGCCGTTCAGTGCACACATCGATTAACTCCACTTTTTGAAAAATCTTAAATTTAAGTGTCAAAGCACTTGGTATAGTCATAACTTTTTATATTTATAATAGCTTTCCTGAATAATACAGATTAAGATCATTAAACGGAAATTTTTTTTTGGGCATTGTATAATAAGTAATTTATTTCAGAAGCCATTGTAATTAAATCCATACTCTAATGTAAATTGTTTAATAACGCAATTATTAATTATTGAATTATTTGTTCCGTCCGTGCATCAACGCTCTTTTTTTAAACAGCCGAAGGTGCTTTCCCCCTCTCAACGATGTTGGTAACAAAATAGCATCGGCAAACAGATATAAAAGAAGCGCAATGCAAACGGAAGTTAGTATAACAGTGATCTCGCACCATGAATGTTACTGTATACTTCACCAACCATGGACTAAATATTTTCTTGGTATTTTCAAAATTATTCCCAAATTGTTTTTAAAGAAATAAATATTAATATACCCGTTATAATCAAGAAGAGTGAAACTAATAACAATGTGGATGAGGAAAACAGTGATGGTTCTTCAATACGATTTATCAACAGAAAGTCTGGTCCAAGAAGACGTTTATCGTTTTCCTCCGATTCATCTAATTGCAACAGTGTAAATTTCCCAACAAACACATTGATGGGGAGGAAAAGAAGTCCTAATCCTGATAAATGGACACGAAATTTACAAAAGCATAACAGAACAAAAGGTTTGGCATACAGGAATAGAAGAGGAGAAATAATACCTGCAAAACATTTGTCACAAACAGATGCATACAAAACTGTAACATTACTGACGATTATTTTTTGGCTATTCTTTCTTATTAACTTTATACACTGTTAGATGAAAGCTATATCTGTATTTATGTATTCTACATTATATATTTGAATTTATATTATAACAGGAATTTTAATAAATAATATACAGTACTTCATCGCGTTTCTCAACTTTTTGTTTTATGGAGTTAATGGATGCATGCACTGAACGGCTCATATACCTGTTACTTTTTTATCGCTGCTTGAAAACTTTTTCTGATATTTTAATATTAATTCCCTCTACTTCGGATAGTCAATAAAGATTTGTTGTTTGATCATAGGTTGATAGATTTGTTAAATATGATGTTCGAATTGAAATATTATCGTGATTAAATATTTTACCACGAATACTTACCAAAATATTTTAAAACATATTGTCTTGTTTCAAATACTTTGAATTTGTTCTGATGAATAGTTACAGAGTAGTAGATATCAAGAAGTGTTTTTTGTTTTTTTGTTTCGTTGGAAATACTCGGGAATAAAAGGGACAGAGAGAAAATATATTGGCTGATTTTACCGAATGTTGAAGCCATTGAAATGTAAAGGCACCCTTATCAGTTGTTTGAGCGAAACTTAGACAATAGGGGGATAGGGAGTTGGGTCGAGTTGTTCTAATTCGTCATCGTGTCGGTGATAATTAAATGTAGTCCAGTTTTTAGTTCTGGTTAAATTTGTAATATTTGTTTCATTATCCTAAATCGGATTGCCTCAATAAAACATATTTAAGTTTTTGGTTCGATTCCTGCTTGACTTTTGTTTCTTTGGTGGTCCCAGAAAATGAAAACTTGATTCTATGCTTATATTAGAATAGTGTAGTACACTCTAGATTACCTCATCTCCGTACATCAGAAATGATCAGAACGGGGATAATAAAAAAAAAAAAAGTTGGATAGAAGCCGTCTGGGTACAAAGCGACAAAGAGACTTCTACATGCCAGTGTTAGGCGAAAAGTCATTTCGATTACTAATTATAGTAAAATGTAATAACGATTACTTTTATTTACTAGTTGTTACCGTTGCGGACCATATTACAATTACAGTGGTTCATGAAGTAATGTCATATTTTTATATTGCCAGATTGGTCAAGTGAGTCTTGTCAATGGCCAATTAATAATTGATAATGATGGGGAATATTGGCGTACCAAAGACACTCCTAACTCTTACAATGTAATAATTATTAACTGTTATAAATTGTAAAAATAGTAGTTATGTAATTAAAAAATGAAAGAAAGAGAAAAAATATCAAACGATCATTATTTGCATAATCAATGAAACAAATTACATATTTACCTAATAAGGTAAGAGATAGTTAGTTTTCCCACATTTTATATCCTGTTGAAATTTTATTATTTTTTATTCTTATAAAAGATATATAAAGGAAGATATTGTTTTATTTTTATGATAACATTAGTGAAAAGTTAAAGATTATTGTAATTAAATTACATTAAATTTGATTCTAAAGGGTTGAATTTCTTTCCAGTGTCAGGTTCTGAAATCATTTTAAAAATTAACCGTCCAATCTCAGTTCTATTCTACTAGCTTAGGAAATATATAATGCAATGCCTCTCTTTTTCTTCCAATAAGGAAGAAATGTTTTAAACGACGAATAATTGAATACCAATTTAGTATTGAGAGATGTTTTAATTTTAAATTAATTATGCAAACGATTTTCTTAAAGTTAATATTAACTTTATATTTTTTTTCTTTTATAAGATTTATAGTAAAAAATAGGCGTGGGAATGACGGACCCACCCTTTGAAAATCTCGTCATGAGACGCGTGATGTAATTTCTAAATACATCCCGGGAGACCTTGGACCTCTATGGTCTGCCGCACCAATAATAATAATAATGAGAGATATTTTAATTTTAAATTAATTCTGCAAACGATTTGCTTAAAGTTAATCTTAACTTTATATTATTTTTCTTTTATAATATTTATAAGTTAGGATATTTCTCAAATCTCCCACGTTTTAACGGAAATATTAAAAAATATATAGTTAGGTCTGATAAATGACTAAGTAATACAGAATAGATGTATAAATCAATTCCCTTCCTTCATTATTATAAATTTTTGACCAAAAACTGGAGCAATAATGTGAATTTCCTCTACCACCTAAAAATACTAAATGATATATAT
>NW_027106137.1:1507841-1516458 GCF_000696795.3 Halyomorpha halys | reverse complement strand
AGGAATTTAATGGAAAAATGAGAGGGTAAAAAAGATTAGGTTTCGTTTCTTTGTCAAAAGAATTAATAATGTTCTTAAATTTAAAGAGGTAAAGACCATCTTTGTCGGATATTAAATAGTATATGGATTAAAGGATCCAGCGCTAAAGAAACCACCCTTTTGTGACATTAAAAAAAATCGTTTGTAGTCTATAATTGGACCAATTAACTATAAATAAAGATTAAAGAAGTAAGCGTAAGGGTGTGAGTTTATATTGTACACCTGTGTGTCTGCATGTGAGTGTGAACACAAAGAAATTACTACAATTTAAGAAGAACAAAATTAAGCTGTTGGTGTAACTGTATGTGTTATAGATAAATTTCTAGGCTTTGAAGAACAATTAAAGGTAAAAAATAAAATAAATATTAAGACAACATTATTATAACCATCAATCAATATTAATTAATTAATTACAATTTACGAAAAATTAATTAATGTTTTATATTATCTTTATACGTCAAATGTTACATAATAAGTTATAATACAGTGGGGTAGTTCATAAGCTTTAAATAGATTTCAAGAAGGCTTACAATTTCATTAGCCACCAAAAGCTGTATAATATTTTGATTGAATAGTAAATACTAATGAAGTAAATTTTGTACGGATGTGCTTGATCGAAGCAATTAATAAGGTACGAATCGGTAAAAGGCTTTAATTTTAGGAGGTTTTACTTGGGTATTCTGATGATTTGGTATTATTGGGTGAGGACAAGGAAACAATAGATCTAAGTACCATTACGTTTATGAACTCTATTAAGAAACTTGGAGTCTAAATAAATACGGATAAAACAAAATAAAAAGCACTAGGCTGATCGAAGAGAAAAGAAGAAGACGAATCCTGATTACCAAACTATTATCATTCCTGTTCTTTACGGATGTGAAACGTGGCCTCTTACACTATAGGAAGAATAGTGCCATTAGGTTTTTGAAAATAATGTATTACATAAAATATTTGAATCGGAAAATGATAAGTCAACTGAAGAATTTAGAAGGCTACAAAACACTAAACTGCATCCACTAGATATGATTGGGTTATAGCATTGCGGCGAATAAAATGGGAGTTAAAATGATTAAAATAAAAAGATATATTCAAAGAACTTACCAATATACTTAACCAGGTAAAGATAATTAACAATTGTAATAATGAAAATTATATGAATGATGTATGTTTTTTCGAAAATAAAATGAAAAATTAATTAGTTTCGGTGTTTTATCTTCTGAAAAAACAATAATTGAAAATAAACGACATATATATGTTTTTTTACTTATTCAATTTATAATTATGATTTGTATTTTTTTTCTGTGACTCTGCGTCTTTTTAGCTATCGTTTTAGTTATTTTTAGGTGAACATGTCATACTATGTCAAATGGGTAAATTATAAAACAAAATTAATATAAAAGTATTAATGTTAGAATACATAAATATTTCCCATCTAAATATTGAACACCGTTTGATATATAACAGGAAATGTATATAATGCTTAAAAGCTTCTTCTACATTTTTCGGACCTATAAGCAAAGACGTAAAGTTGTTATCGTGTCAGGGTTATTAAATTCATGCCTAGATTTAGTGGAGTTATAAGGTCCAGTAAACATTTATGTCCCAATAAATATAGATATAAAATAGTCATAATTTTTAATCTTTTTTATCATTTAAATGTTGTTCTCCTGTGAAAGGAAAAGGATTTTTCAACAATGCAAATCTAAATATTGAGAGGATTGTTAGTCCAATTTAGTTTAGGATTAGGATTATTTAGTTTTTTAATATTATTTATGAGGCTAATTTTTATTTTAGAAGGTCATAAACTTTAAAAGTACGAATTATTAGTAGCAGTAATAAAATTGAATTTAATTATTTGTATGCAGTTATTTTTTGCTGCAGTTTGTTGTTAATGTTTTTTACTAAGAGAAAATGGAATAAGTAAGTATAATGTTTTGTATTTTTCTTAGTCCACCCCTCCTTCATATATATGTATATAAGCTTGTATTTATGGTGTTGCCATTATTTACTAAGAGCGTTATCGTTCGCGCTAAAATACTTCCAGTTTTCTTTAACAACGCTTCCCGTAATTGAAAAATGAATATATAATGTAACTAAATATACAATGTAATATATAATACATCAGTAAAATATATGGGTTACACAAGCCAAATGAAAATTAAGTAAAACAATATTTAATATATATGTGATACATCTAATGTAACAACAAACATTAAAATAAAAGGGTGTTGCTTATATGAAAGACAAAAAAGAAGGAGAAAAAAATATTGATTGATGAGTATGAATCAAATTACGATTAAACATTGAAAGGCAAAATGTGACGGTGGCAACCTACGGCAGGAAAATCATTTAAATACGCTAGCAAGAAGAGAGTTGTCCAAGTCATTGCCATAGTCTAAGGCATACGTCTCCTTGCAATAAACTAAATTTATGAAATTTATTTAAATAGAAGTAAACTAATGGTGAGGAATTATCAATTACTATAAAATTGGTTAATTCCACTTAAGAATAAAGAGTTATTTACGATGATCAACAAAATAACAAAAGTTTTAGGATCGTAAAAAGAAGGCTAGGAATGATAATCTTGAAAAATTGGGAGTTGGTTACAGGGAAGATTTGTTTTGTGATAAGCATATGCCATGGGTGCCGCAAGCGAATGCTTCATTCTCAAAATATTACAAAAAAATTAATTAAAGAAAATATACGGTTTATTCCAGCATTTAGTTTACACTATGTTTCTTTTTTTTAATTGTTTCCCTACACACTGAACCAATATAAGGATATTTTTTTAGCCTTACAAGGGTGCTATAGCCCAATAATGATGCCGTACCGAAAAAAGTTTTGGAACTAATAATTTACGGGATTCAATTGCATATGAAGTTTTGCATTGAATTTTAGTTTTGCAAGCATGAATTACATATAGGGTTTGAACATGTACACAATATTGAAGCGGGGTTGTTTGAGATAAGATCCTGTAGTAGTGAGCAAATATTGGAAAAATTATTATGGGATCTGAATAAAGAGCCTGCATGTCCTTAAAGAGCCTAAGTATTTCGCAATGAAATCAAAGAGGAAAAGGGATTATGTTATAGATCCAAGAACAGAGCCTTGTGGGACTCCGCAGGTGGTGGGGACCAGAGGCGGGAAGTCCTACGGCAAAGGATCTTCCACTAAGATAGCTTCCGATCAGTCGCCATAGAGCATCGGGAAATTTGAACTCCTCCAATCAGTGGAGTACGAGAGGAAGACCTGGCTGCAGTCCAAAGAGATGAAGGCCGTCGAGTGTGCTCTTGAAGCTTAGCAGGTGACACCTCGCTGAATTCCAATCTGCTCGGGGGGTGGGAGAGGATTGGGACACATCGGCTTTCTTGCAGTGTTCTATTATGTGGTGGTGTAGAAGCCATTCGAGAACCTTGCTCATGTGTTAGAGGAGCGGGCGATAGTGCTCAGGCAAGTTACCTCTCTTTCCCGGATTGAGTAGCGGCAATATGATCCCCTGTTTCCAGGCAGTTGGAAAATAAGATACCCTTCCTGGGAAGCATTTTCAAGAGTACACTTAGGATGCCGTCCTGCTCAGAAGCCTTGATGTCCTTAGTGCGGCGTAGTACTGACTCCAGCTGGCTGAAGGTGGAGAAGATGGGCTTCGCTACTGGACTCGGTGACCCCCAGTTGGTGTAGGAGTATTAAACGCCCGCTCAGCCTTCTTCACTATATAGTATGAGACCTGAAAGGCAGCCTGTTCCCCAGACGTCAACAGGTCGCTCCCAGCAGAAAGATGTACAGTCGACCTCTTGGTGACAAAGTCCCTGATTAGCTTCCAAAACTGTCGGTGGTCATCATGAGTCCTCTGGAGCTAGTCATGGGAGCGGTCTTCCAGTCACGCACGAGTGTAGCTATCTGCCAAGTCATCGCACTGATGGCCAGTTTTAATCTGTAGTCACTCGTGCGCTAAAAAAGGATCAAAGAAAGAAAGTCCAATATGGATAATAAGGTTATTGGCTACACTAACTCCTCTGATAGGAATTTATTCTTAAATTTGAAAATATCTTCAATTTGGAAGGATCTGATTTGCTATATTTATAACATTTGCTGTATGTTTTTAAAAAATATATTTTTTTTATTTTAAAGTAATTTTTATATTTCCATAATGACTTTTGAAATGGAGAAATAAGTAAATCTAATTAAGGCTAATTGAAGTAAATGTTTTATTAAGAAATATTTTTAGATTGACCCTACTATCAATGCTTCATGACATACCATTTGCTGATAGTAAATATATTTCGTGAATTCACGTAAAATAAAGTAAAATAAAACTAAGTATAATTATTTGTAAAAGTATAAGTATTTTTAATTTGTTACATTTTAAGTGGTATTATTTTATTGTCTTCGTATATTCGATATTTAAACCAAGTGTTAAATAATAATTTTAATTTTATTATTTTGGTTAATATTTGTTTTTTTTATTTTGTAGACTAAGATTTTCTATTTTTCATTTTTTTTCTCTTCTCTTTAAAAACTTTGTTTGATCGTTTTGCGTATATTGTTCTCAGATTTTTCGTTACTTTAATTTCTAGGCTAACTCCCTTTGTATTTCTCTTGGTAACTAAGATAAATAAATAAATATATATATATATATATATATATATACATAAGTATATATGCTTTTTCCATTTCTTTTTCTTTTATTTAATACAAATACGCTGTTCAAAACCTGCTCAGTTCGATTAGAATGTTGTATGTTTAAATGGAACTGAAGCCCTTGCGTAGCTGAGAATCCTTTCAGTGTAGTTACACAGCACTTCCCCTTCCTAGCTACCTCCTACAGACTTTATTTCAAAGTATATTTCTCTAACGCCAGCCAATTCCTGTTAAAGTAAAGAAATCTGCAGCCGTTTTAAGGTTAGAATACTTTCCAAAAAATATGTATTAGATTAAGTTGTGTATGAAAGTTATTTTACATTAGCTCTCCAATCCAAAATACTAAAGCACCATGGCACGTAGATAACAATACTTAACAAACTGATAATGCAAGGAGGAAATTGAAGAGATCGTGGATGAGGGACTTGCTAGCATGATGTAAGAAAATCCAGAGAAGAAGTATCGCTGGGTGTTGTTCTTCTTCATGTCATACATGCAATTTATTAATGCAATATAATAGTCAGGTAATCTTCTGATTGCCAATTTTTATTTTTTAACTTTTGCTGTCGCTTTATTTTTTATTTTTGGTGTATCGTTTCGTGCTTTATATTTCCAGTATATTGAAGAATATGTATTCTAAGGAGTTGCCCAAAAAATTGATCTTGATTCCTCGCAATTTTAATATAGATTTTCTAAATCGAATCTATCCTAAATTTTTGGATACTGAGTTATTATTACCTGGTAGAGCAGACTAATGTGAACCGTACGAAGGTTTTTTTTACTCTAATATGTCCCGGGAGAATCAATTAATTTCCTGAATACTCAATTTTCATTATTTATCTACTAACATATTAATTTTGTTTTTTCTGTTCTAGGTTGGAACGATCCTTGCATTGATTTGGTATGTACTGTCCATTTTAAAATAGTTAATAATACATATCTTATTTCATTTAAGGAAATATTAGTTCCGAACTATCCATTTACCTAACGCATGTAGAGACAATATAAAAGTATTTTATAGAATGAGAACAATGGAATGAGAGTGAAAGTGTTGTAGTTTTTGGATTTAAGTGATTAAATGAATTAAAAAGCAATTGTGTATAATGCTAGAATTCCTGTAGCATTGTTTATAATAAATTAGAAAACATTTGGCTCTACGGACAAGACAGATTGAAGCATCGACCAGAAATATTAGATGTAACAGAGGTAACTTCTTTGGTGACAGATGGAAAGCCTCGTTGAGAGATATAGAATTATATTTGAACAAAGCGGAGATTAAAGACTAATAACCAAGAACTAAGTCATTATTTTTGAACCTTGGATAGTAAAGACGTGGTGGAGGTTTTTCGAAAAAAGTTGTAGTTGGTAAACTTCAATGAAATTTTAGCATTGGCTCCTAAGAGACAACAGTGGGTAACAAACACAAATCAGTTGTTAAGAAGTAACGTTTAGTATTTCAAGGGTAGTAGGAGGTGAATCTCGTGACGGAACCTTTCTTTTGAGATAATCCCAAGCGTGCTCGATTTGGTTAAGGTCGGTACATCTCTTTGGCCTACCAATGCTTGTGGTGTTCTGGTACTCAAAAACATATCTTCTCTGGTGAGGACGTGCATTATCATGGCCGATATAGCAACGATGAACGGGATTAAATGCACTATATGATCTTAAAGAATCATTTCTATATACCTCAAAGCATTCAAGTCCCCTCCATGGATTGGTACTAACTCGGTACATGCCTGCGAAGATATGCCGCTCCCGAACATGATAGAACTCTCCTCAAATGGCTCAGTTTCTAACGTGCAGGACTGAGTATACCGTTCTCAAAGCCTCCAAACTCTTTCAAGGCCATCTGGTCTGTTAAGGGCCACATTCGTCTCATCAGTGAATACAACTTTTTTCCATTCCTTCACAGTCCAAGATTGGTGTTCTCTTGCTAATCTCAATCTTTTCATGCGGTGTTCTGCGATGAGAAGAGAACCTTTTACTGGCTTTCTTGAGCCGAGGTCTTTTTCTCTTACTCTTCTAATGGCCGTTGACTCAGAGATTTATATTCCTGGAACACCAGCGATCAAGTTTTTAATGGAAGAAGTTGTAGGATCACGCTTTCGAAGTGATTGGAAATTAATGAAACAGTCATTTATGGAATAACTACCAGCCTCCCTGCAAATTATTTTGGTCCTTGAAACGGAAGAATAGTGAATCCCAAGACGATTAGCGATGTAACACAATGATTTACCTTCTTCAGAGAGAGAGAGAGAGAGAGAGAGAGCGATGATTAGAATAAAATCATCGTGGTTAAACAATTCATTGTGAATAAAATTTATTCTTATGACTACAATAATGAAAAAAGAAAGAACAGCCTCGAGGTAAACGATAGATGAACTTGGACCGATAGGAAATTTGAAATGAATAAACCAAATTTCATCGTTTGTTGCTAAAAAGTGAATAACAATGATGTGTCTAATCCCTAATGCCTCTTATTTAATAATTAATATTACTAAAAATATTAAAAAAGTATAGATAAGGGTAAAAAGTCAGAATATCTTGAGAATTGTGGGCGTCGCAATACTTTTGACGGGGATTGTATTTGAATATCAATCGAGTAGTTAAAGGAATAGTTGAACACAAGAATTGAGGGCTGCATTTTTTGATATTTCTTATGCATTATTGAGACACTCTAGAAAGTGTCTTCACAAAAGAAGATTAATAAATATTCGTCACCCGACGATCCATATTCCTTGACTCTGACTGGACTCCGGCGAAGATCTCAGATCTCAGCCACCAGATATAATGAACAGACGATCTGAGACTCATCTTTATTCCAAAAAGTTAGTAATAGAAAAACGATAGCTGTTAAAAGAGAAGGAGCATTAGATCTAGAAGGAGAAACAACACAGAGTTGTCAATCCTCGGCGTCCATTGGAGAAGGTCGGTATTGACTTCTAATGCAAGTTCAATAATATTGTGTCTCTACTTCGTACTGTATAATGTCCCATTACTCTTCCTGTATATATATATAATGTATATAATGTCCACCTTTCAGTCTGAAACCCTATTATGTCTTATATCTAGTTGTAGAATAGAATTAAAATTAAACATTTGTCCTCCTGTCGTATACGTTATAATAAACTTAGCTATTTAATTTCCTTTTCTTTTTCTTGGAACTTTCTCTTACCTTTGTATTAAATATCAACACACCTCATACCAACCAAATTCCGGAACATCCGGAAAATGTCCTCTTCAGGTGTCCATCTGCCCCCGCCAAACGCCTTTTTCAATCTCTCCTTCACCAGGCTCCATGGCGTTTCCTGATCGGTCTGGATATGATTCAGGATGTTTCTTTTTATTCGGCAAATCACCTCAACGACATCGCATCTGCCCCGATCAGCAGGTTTTCCCCTTCTTTCGCCGCTATACGTGCTATCAGGTGATCACCGCCTTTTATAAAATTATTTAACTCACCAACCTCCCCGGTGAATTTCTCTAAATCTGAGACAGCATTCCTCAATTCCTGCGCTGTCCCGGTGCGAACCTTAATCCATTCCAGGGTGGTCGCATGTGCTGACGCCAAGGTGGCGGAAGTCCCAGCTCTTGCGATTCCACCATTGTCACTGCAGGAGGATTTTCAGGTACAGTTAGAACCGCTGCTCTCAGAATATTTTCCATAAAATTTCAGTCTAAGCTAAAACGAGAAAGGCCACGAAAGAGAGAGAAAAAAACAAAACAATTTTGTTACTACGTTCGTATTACACGGTCTAAACTTCCCGGCTTTCGGCACCAGTTATGATGAGTCAGAACAGTAGATTTAAAAAAAGGAAAATGGGGGCTCGAAATGAGACACGCAAACTCAACTAAGATACTAATTGATTCTCCTGTGTAATCCTCTGTATATACAGTATGGCTTGTTGACATGGGAAGTTTAGGTATTAAGACTCATAAT
>NW_027106137.1:1505537-1507611 GCF_000696795.3 Halyomorpha halys | reverse complement strand
TACAATTTAATTTTTTGTGTTATTTTTTACAATTTCAAGTTCTATCGGGCTTAAAAAAACACCCTATATATATATATTTTAAATATAAATTCATCCTCAAGGACTTATGAATTTTTTTTTATCTATTTTTATTGATGAGGTCAACTAGGCCTGGGCCTTGGGGTGCACTTTTCCAGGAATTGCACTCTAAAAAAAATATTTGCAGGTAATATATAAGGGTTAAGGAAAGTTATATAAAATCAATAGTGGCGTTATTCTGCGATAAAACTAACATTGTAATCGTAGACCTAATTTTATAAGTGAAAACAACTTCCTTCCTTCAGTGTTGGGAAGAGGGACAGCATCAACTCTGCTCAATACTGGGTTTTGAAATAAATCTTAAACCCAACCCTGAGTTTTGGTTTTATACCAATACTGATCTGAATTAATGGACGTTCTCTATGTTTTGCAGGTCTACATTTAATATTGGTATAAACCTTTCAACAAATACGTCCTTGAAATATCTTATCTGTAAGGTCAAGTTACCCACTTTTTGGAAGTGTATCGCTTGCGTCAGATCTACTAATTCTTAAGGAATATAAAACGAATCTCCTTACTTGAGTTTTATTCTTATCGAAACCCTGTGTTTAGTCTGAGTATCGTGGGCTTATCTCGGGCGTACATTTGCTTATCGTGCACGGTAGAAACTCTACAATGTTGGTCGTGAATTTGAAGCGTATAAAACAAAAGCTGGTTTATGCGTTTAGTATGATGAAATACTCTCTGAAAATTAAAAAAAAAAATAGTAAAGATAACATATCATCCTTTTTGAAGTCTATACATTTGGGTTGGAATTTAAGGGTTATTACTTACTTCATTTGTTCATCACTTCTTTTTTCTTGAAGTTATTTATCTCACCTATTTCTTTGTTGAATTTATTCGAAACTAAAATAATTATAAAAAATCTATATTTATTACATATCATCATTAAATTGATCATTTGAATAAATTATATGTGATTTATATTTATGTTATATGTTAATATCACATTTTTATTAAAGAGTTATATAAAGGTTTTTTTAATTATTTATTTATTTTTTCCAAAGCCTCTATTTGAAATTATAGTGTGGTAGTTAACGTAAGCTGTGTGTAGAGATTTTTTTTTATTCCTAGATTTAAAGTATGTATATAGTGTTTACTTCTGCAAGCTTATGATATTTTTTTTTTTAAATGATCATTGTGTAGGAATTAATTTTATTGTAAATAGTTTTTTCTTTGTTGTTTGTATTGTTATTATATTGTTTGGTATTAGTTTACGAGGATTGCTCGTAAACCAATGGGGGCGGAGTTAAGGCCTGAGTCAGCTGTTACTTCGATGTCAGCTGACTGTGAAGATCAGCTGATGGAATGTATATAAAGAGATGTGCTGAACCCAATAAAGCCAGTATTTTACAGCAGTCCAAGCCAGTCAGATCTTATTCCTTCTTCTCTTTTTTAAATGTTTTATTATTAACCTAATGTATTTAGGCAGCATAGATAAATAAATAAAGTATTTCTCTCTATATATACTTAGACTTCACTTCAAAGACCAATGACGGACCACATACATACGACAATTGGTATTTCAATTATAGACTGAGAATATCTAGGAGAGACATCAAATTTTTTTTACAGCCATCAGTACTGCACGAACCCATTATTTAGGACACTGAAACCGACAGGACGGCGAAAGATTTGGCAGCCACATGCAAACAGACTAACCCAAAACCCGGGTTTCGGCACCACTTAAATATCGGAGAAAGCAAAAAAAAAAATATATATATACACAAATGAATAAGATCTGACACGCTTGGACTGCTGTAAAATACTGGTTCTATTGATTTCGGTATATCTCTATGTATACATTCGATCAGCTTATCTCCTCAGTCTATATATAGAATATATAAAATATATATATTTTAGTATAGGTATATAAGTTAATACTCACAATGTAATTCAGATATAAGCCACTCACTATTTTTCATTGTTTGTCATAATGTTCAATTTGTCGATTCCATTTATTTATTTAATTTTTCAATCTTTTAGACACTACTTG
>NW_027106137.1:1501278-1504312 GCF_000696795.3 Halyomorpha halys | reverse complement strand
AATGCTCCAGGTCAGTTAAGAACACCACAATCGCCTGACCTTAACCCCATGGAGCCCCTCTGGCAGGATCTTAAAATGAGGCTGAGACTTTACAAAATAAGAAATAAACGACAACTATGAGAGGTCTTTAAGTAGTAGTGGTTGAAAACGGATCCTACTATTTGAGAAAACAACTTAGCACTATAAATAATCGTTTAAGAGAGGTAATAAAAAATGAAGGAGGTCACAAAGACTATTAGACAATTATTTGCGTTGATAATTATTTTGTCAAAGAATGCATATATGCAGCGTATGCAGACATTTTTTGTGAAAACGTTTTGTTACCTTTTCTCTATCATTTTCTGTTGTGTTTGTATAATTTTTAAACAACTTTAAAATGTACCAAATTAATCAAAAGGTTCTGTATTTAAAGGAAAAAATAAATAAATTGTTTCATATGTTCTTTTTCTTTTGGTTTTAACCCACCTTTTTGATTAATAATAAATGTATGCAGACTTTTTTTACTAACTGTATATCTTATATACATATATATCTGAATAAATTCGGTAATTACGATAAAGTTATTGTACTTACTAAATTATACCAGCGTTATAAAGTTTTGTATTATAAATTAAAAATTCAAACTCTTGCATTGTGAAATAATTCATAAAAGTAATTTTTATTTTTATTTTTCAGATTTGCCGGGTAGTGGTATCCATGAATAAATGGGAAGCTATAAAATCAATGGTTATAGATTTTATGGTTCTCGCAATCCAGTTCTATTTTGATTTTTTTTAATAAGCTATTTAACGATCGCATTGATAGGTGATGACATGGTTTTGTATCTGGTGAAAAAAAAATACATGAGTTATTTTACGATGTAAAGGGGCTGGATTATTACTTTTTCACAATGAACTTTGCAACTTTCGTGTAATATACTGAGTCCTATAACGTTTATTACTATAATTTACGGAATGTAATATGTTATTTATTGTTTTATGAATCGATTATTACTGACTTATAAAAATTAGTTAACTAATCAATTAGTGCTTTACGGTGTTATTAAAATGTTGTATTAACTTACATCTAGTTATATACGAGCGATTACTAAAATTTAAAAAAAATACCGACGAACGCTTTACTCTTTAATAAACAAATGTTATATTAGTATTTAATATATATGTAATTCACATACAATGTGATTAGTTTACTGCTGAAATATATATATTATGTATTATTTAAATCATTTAATATTTTAGTCTATTTATATAATTTTAGTATAATAGCCCTTTCCAGAAACAATCATTTCTAATAAAAAATAATGCATTGCCTGTATTAATAATTGATGTGATCTCTGTTTTTTTACACAAAGAAAGTATAATATGTTGAATAATTTGTGAAAAAGCTGTGTGAAGTTATTCTTTGTTTTTGTTCAAATTTTTGTTTGAGAAATATTTGTTTGGTAGTTATTCTTCGTTTTTCTTCAAATTTTGGTTTGAGAAATATTTGTTCAGTAGTTATTTTTCGTTTTTCTTCAAATTTTGGTTTGATAAATACTTGTTCAGTAGTTATTCTTCGTTTTTCTTCAAATTTTTGTTTAGTAGTTATTATTTGTTTTTCAAATTTTTGTTTGAGCAATATCAGTTTAGTAGTTATTATTTGTTTTAATTCAAATTTTTTTGAGCCATATTTGTTTAGTAGTTACTCTTTTTTCAATTTTCCTTTAAAATACTTCCAGACTTTCAAATTAAGAAGAGTTTAAAAATTTTTGAAACTTTTTTCTAATCAAGGTTTTACATTGTATTAACTAGCTGACATTTTAGTTGTATGCAAAATATATATGAAGAATAAATATTAGTGAATAGCATTCTAATATTCGAAATTTCATCATAATCATCTCCTAAACCCTGTTGTATTAATTCAAGGATATCTGCATCTTTAGTTCCCATATACAATATATTATATGCAATCGTATTTATCTAATCTATTTACCAATGGCCGTGGCTGTAAAATATCTGTGAACCAAAGCAATTTACATATTACAAAGTAATCAAATATTTTTAAACGACAAAATTTTCAAATAATGTTGAAATTTGTTTATAATTCCCTTTCTTAAAAGCTTACAAATTTGATTAGATATGGTTAATATTTAAAACATTTTCTTAATATCTAGGTGTAAAATATATCCAATTCATATATAAGATATAGAAAGTGCATGGAAGTAAAAAACAAAGAAATGATAAATAAAAACGAATTTTAAAAATGTATAGAATAACATTTGCTCTGTCATTAATACAATATATATTATATGTGTATAATATTTATTATATATATCATATATAATAAAATATATATGATATTAATGAGACTGTATGAACTTCAGACTATCAATCTTCAATTTTTATTGGTCTTGAATAAATTTTAAGTAGATCTGGAGAGAAGGGGAATTTCAATTACTTTTTTGTATTCGAGGTAGCTGTGTATTGCAAAGCTTCCCTAATTCAGGAAGCATATGAAAGAGTCAACAGATTAAGTCTACTATATCACACTGGGATTAAAAAATGAATTTAATCCTCTATTTGCGTTTAAAATAGAATTTGTTTAGTCTTGAAGCGTGGAGAGGGGGCAGGGTTTATATTTCATTCCTTCCATTGCCCTAGTTTTGTTCTCTTATTTCACATTATCTGTGTTGTCTCCGTTGAGTCATGTTGACTTTAGTAACTTCCCCATTGTCAAGTGATAACTATTTATTTACATGTTAATATAATATATAAAAAAGATCTAATATAAAGAAGAAGGAGAAAATATTTTATTAATATAATTGGAATATTCAACACTGAACGTTACAATTTTCAGAACATAACTACGACTAAAATAATAAGAGGACAGAATATAAGCTTCCTTACACGCTTACCTTACTCAGTTTGAACAGCTTGTCTTATCTTGATAACGCTTACATATAGCTTATTTATTTAATTACTTTTATCGAGCTACATGTTTATATTTAATCCTACCGAGCCTATTGCCACTTACAGGTGACACAACTTTGGGAGTT
>NW_027106137.1:1494645-1501228 GCF_000696795.3 Halyomorpha halys | reverse complement strand
TATATTTAATCCTACCGAGCCTATTGCCACTTACAGGTGACACAACTTTGGGAGTTAATAAAAAATAACTAGATGTCTTGAGCAAATCCAGTGCTGCTCCTTTGAACTATTGTTTATTCGTAAAGTAAATAAGAATTGATTTTGTTGCCAATACCTGATTCCTTATAATCATTTTATCTAAGGAATTCTGAGGGGGAAGTCACTTGCAAGATTTACACTCTGTTTTGCCCTACTCATACCAATAAATAAACCCATAAAAAAATAAATACAAACCCTTTCGAATTTCGAAATAGACTATGAAATAAGTTCACACTTTATTTCAATTTAATATGCATAGCCAGTATATAAATGCATTTTTATGAAGATAGTCGTAAATTATAGACGTGGTCTATACTTCAATATCTTTGGATTCCAACAGGTGACCCATGAAAAATCAAATACAAAACATTTTGTAAATATAAAATTCATATTTTATAGTTTAATTTAAATAGCCAGGAACAGCAAAGAGATAAGGAATATATGTCTTGGACGTTATAGGTATTAAAGGATTAATTATGTTTAGATTCTTATTCATGAATATATTCCTATTAAGCTAGTCCTTCTTTAACATTAACATTTTGGAAGAGAATTGAAAGTGAAAAGTGAAAACCATTAATTTGTTAAAAAAACAATTAGCAAAATCTTAACTAATTAATGTTTCAAGTTGTTAGTTTCCTAATATCCAACATGATAATTTACATTTTAATTAAGTTTGTTCTTATCGTTCCGTTGATTGCTGTACTTTGTGAGATTTACGTATTAATGTTGTATACACGCTAATGTATTACTAATGAATCACGCTATGTATGTAACAACTTCAGCGGTTCGTGTTGTGGCACTGGGAAATGGAAAAGTTAAAATATACTAATTCTGCAACATGGTACGTCCTATAATTTATTGTATTCTATTTTTTACAGTAAAGTAAAAATTTTAGTTCAAATATATTTTATAGTTTTTTTTTCTTTTGTTATCAAAAACTGTAATAATTCCAATAGTATAGCAACTGTTATACTACTAATATCTCATATTAGTTGTTTGTATCTCAGTGTCCTCAAGGTAGAATCCTTGGTCCCATTCTCTACAACGTCTATACTGCTGACATCCCAACCAATCCTAACACTACTCTAACCACGCATGCCGATGACCCATGTGTGCTCGCTGTTAATAATAACCCTTTAATTGCATCATAAACTCTCTAATCCCGTATCACAGCCCTCGAAGAATGGTGTCGTAATTGGAGGATTAAAATAAATTCCAACAAGTCCCATCAAATCACCTTTACACTTCGTCGTAAACCTACCAACTGCCTTACAGTCTCCTTTAATAATGTTGATCTTACCACTATCAAACAGATCCGCTACCTTGAACTACATCTGGACAAACGACTAACCTGTAATCCTCACACAAGTCTGCACGTCAATTTCGACTATTACTTACTACTCCACTTACTGGTCAAACGGTCTAAACTTCCCATTCATTACAAAAGGCCGTGATCTGGCCAATCTGGACATACGGAGTTGAGCTTTGGGGCTCTATTAAACTCTTGTATTCCTCTCGTATGCAATCCTTAAAATCCAAAATTCTTCGTAAAATCCTCAATGGTCCTTACTTTGTCATAAATAAAATCATACATAAAGACCTTAGTGTTCCATATGTAATCGATCTAGCCCGAACCAGATATCATTCCTTCCATTATAAACTTCCTAACCACGAAACCCATTATATTAGTTCAATAGACAATTGTTGGATCTTCTGAATCAAACAATTGTACTTTGCTTGATGCAAGAGGTTAAATTGATTGTTTACTTATAATATTTTTATACTATAAAATTATATTATAGTATCATATAACATTATAGAATAAAACAATATTATAGTTGTGGTAGTCACCTTATGGATTGGGTGTGCCTCACTTGGGTCTCCTAATACCAAGGTCGAACCACTGGTTGTAAAGAGAAATTATACTTATCTACCTCAGAAGGATTCGACAAGGACTTTTGCAATCAAAATACAATTTATTGAATCTTTTTGTGTGAGGGAGAGAAATATACATGCCAGTTCATTTTTTTTATTCTATTGTGCAGTATAACATACTGTAAAGTTTACGTAATATAAAATCTTTAACACATTCATTCCTATTTACAATATTAACACTAAGCCTGAGGAATTCCTAACCGAGCTTATGAAGGAAAAGGCTGGGCTCCAGAAGATCCCAGCACTTCTCTCGGTTTGAAGAGAACCGTATTCTATCATTGGTAGAGTCAGTATTTCAAGTTTCCATTCCATTTAGTTATGAGCTCACTGCCTTATATCTAAGCTACTCCTCACCCTAAGGAAACCCTTAGGTTTATTTTGTAATTACCTATCTATCTATTTATAAATTACAGAAGATTGTATCTTAAGAAATGTGATGTGTATTCTTTCAATTCAGATCGCATTATATCTGGATACAATATCCGCATGGAAGGCAAATCGTTTCCAAAAGTATGCAGTTTCAAATACCTCGGTCAAGAAAAACCTCAATAAGTGATCAACTTTCTGTGATAGACTTGGGTACCGATCGCGAACATAGCCTTCTTTTCTCATTTTCAAAAATACTGAAATATAGAAAAATCTGAATCTATAGAATAATGGACCTGATTATCTACTTAAAGAATCACCGATAGATACATACAGAAGGGGACTATTTATATCATCTTCATGTTATTTGTTCAGAATACAGAGAGAAATTTATATAGCTATTTCCGTAGCATTTTTTTTCTTCTTTAAATTGGTTTTTACTTGTTTTAATTAGTTTTTCCTTACTTGTTATAAAAATATAATATGAGGAAATTCCCGTTGTGAATAAAAACAAATAGTTGATTTTGAAGGGAGCAAGAATTAATTTCAATTCAAAGGAGTGTTCTAAGTAAACGTTGTTTGATACCTGTGCCGCGCCGTACCTAATTTCTATAAAATATTTTTCTTTATTTTTTTTTTTGCTGGCATGTTAAAAATATTTTTGGCATTTTATGTGTATTGTAATCACTATCCTGTCGTCAATTCACATTAAAAAAAAATGTATGTCTACCATCCAATTCTAGAGGAGCCCTCACAGAGTAAGATGTGAGTGAGGCTTCTGTTGTTTTCCTTTTTTATTTTCATTGTTCTATGAAAAGAAAGACTACTGAGAAATAGCTCCTGTCTCAGTTCTTTCACTCTCTCGGCAGTTGCCTCTAGATGATATTTCGTGTCACTAGTGGTCTGTTTTTTTTGTTTTTTTTAATATTTTAGTTTTCCAAAATAATGTTTGTTTATTTTCTAGCATTAGTTAAAGGATATATATTTTTTATTAGTATCTTCGTATTTCTTTATCACAGAAATAATTATATTAAAGAATATTAATTAAGCTGCCAAAATCAATGGAAAGGGGTATTAGTCCTAAGTATTCATTTATATGCAGGATAAACTATGTAAAAAATCAATATAGTAATAATCCTAATTAAATGTTATCAAAATGACAAAAACACAACGTAAAGATAATAGAAATAAACTTCTCTCACAGCCGTGTTACAGGCAATGAAACCAAGTGGCAACTGAATGAGAACTCTAAATCAACATCTTTTCAAGACGTGTGTAGAAGCTGGTCATTGCTTGAACTCGTTTAGTATATTCTGGAAACGTCAGGGGGACACTGCCGTTTCAATCTTCGGTGAGGATTGGAAGGATTTTTAAGACAGGATAGGGATTGATGACTAAGGGATTAGGATGTCGAAAAGCTCTGATGAAAGTTTGTAAATAAATGGAATAACTTAATGGACATTGAGGTTATGGTAATGAGATGTCAGGTTTTGTTGATTAAGTAATATGAAGCATTTTCAAAGTACTTTAGATTGAATGGGTAGGATAACGCTTGATGTGATTTGCCTTCAAGCCCGTTGGTCCAGATTGGTTTCACTATTGCCTTGTGGATAGTTATTTTGCGCTTGATTGTTGATAGTTTCTCATTCATCATAATAATTTTAAAATAGGAAATAATTAAAAATTATAAAACTATTATTAAACAAAAAGAAATTTTATAACAAATAATGAAAAAACTATCTCATAAAAGGAAAACGCTCCTTGTAGAAATTTAACGGATGATAGATTCACTAAAATGCACTCATTTCCTTCAGTCCTCATTTTACAAAGTGTCCTGTTTGCGGTTGTGATGTGTATTGGTATTACCATACTGTTGATAGATAAGGGGCATTTTTCTAGTGAATCATGATATTAAAATTAATTGATATTTTACTAAGTTGACATTGAAAATATTAACTAAAAGGAAAATATTTAAAAAAAATAGAATATTAGGTTATTAATTTTATGATTGCTATATTAATTAATTTTAACTTATTTTATTGGATTACTATTACCAGATGTAGTAGACTGTACAATCATCTTATTGTTAGTCTAGGATTATCGATAATTCCTCGAATATAGGTGCTCTAGTTCCTTCGTTATTCCTGTTCATTCGCATAAATATTGCTCTCTAACATAATATCCATTCATAGGAAGCAGTGTATCGTTCGTAGATTTTGGACTCCAGGCATTTAAATATTTGCAGGACTTATTCAGGGTGAAAAAAGATACAAACACTTGAATGATGTAAAAAAATAATTGAACAATGTAAATTAAATAATAAAAAGATGTGCAGTAAAAGGTAAATTTAAATAAGAATAACAAAAGGTTTTAGACCTTTAATTAAAATGGAAATAACAAAAGATAAAAAATAAATATAAAATACAGTAGACACATAAAGATGGAAATATAATTAGAGAACAGAGGTGTGTAAATTATATAATAGAAACACTTATATAGAATAATAAATGTAAGTATAAATCGGAAGTAAGATGAAAGAAAAAAGGATGTATAGTCAATATAAAATATAAAGTAATAAAAATCAGTATGGGAAGGGGGGAATTAAAACCAGATAAAAGATATGACAGGAAAGTTAGCTTCTGAAATGCAGAATGTGGAGAAAAAGAAGAATTATGGCGGTTTAATAAGGCTTGAGATGTGTTGGTATGTCAGGGAATTTTTTATAAATATAAATATAATATTAATATTTATATTTATATTTTAATAATTTTTAAAAAAGTTTTTGGGGACTTTATATAAAAATTATTAACGGATTTCTGTGATATGAATAGATTCCGAAATGATGAGTTTTTTATCGTTAGGGACGGTAAAAAAACAACTAATTTTTTTTTTGACCGCACCTGGACTCTCTTCATTTTATTATCATACACGGTCAATCAAGGAACTTCCATTTAGAAGAATCACTTGTTTGTTTTTTAAACTAAAACAGGACTTTTTGAGAAAGGAGAAGATAATAGAGTAGTTATTCAGGGTATAGAAGTAGTTGCAGGATTCTAAAAAGTAATAAAAATTCGTTTTTACGAACTTTTTCATTTCTTCAGTACGTCGATTTGATTCAAAGTCAGTTTTATTTTTAAAAGTTTTGATATTGCATCTATTAGTTCTACATTAGAATGTATTACACAATTTCCTTGGGGCAAGGAGAGATCCACCTCAGTGTCAATTCTGTACAGTTACTCAACTCTCACAGCAAGTTAAATTGGCCTTTTTGGGCATGAGCTACAGTCAAAAATGTATGGTATGTTTTTTTTTAAAGGCAAAAAATGAGATGAACCATGTACAACTAATATTAGCGCTGATTTACAGATCCATTACTTGAAATGATGCCGTCATCATGAGTTTCCAGTAACTAATGTACGACTCAGATATTAGTCAGACGGTTTCAAATTTTGAAAGCTCTTAAAACAAGATTATTGGGCAAACTTTAAACTTTTCCATGAAGTGTGCAGGTGTACTCCTCAAAACTACGCACCATAGCACCAACAATTTTCTCTAGCGTATTTTATCAACTAGAGTTTGCTTGATATCTACCGTAAAACGGAAATGGTAATTTAGCCGTCTACTCCTACAATTTAAATCATCTGCATGTCTTCCTTAAAAACAGATAAAATATTTTTTTATTTTTTAAAAAAATATTTCTTACATTTTAGAATCATTACTTTTTATATTCATAAAAAGTATAAACATGTAGGTTGAGCTTGTTCCTTAAGATTTTAACTAAAAAGAATTATTTGCATTATCATGTTAGATTTGTATGTGTATATATTGTTGCTATATTTAAAATGACTACTATGTATATTGTTAATTGTAATTTTATCTTATGTTTGATAATAATAATAATAATAATAATAAATTAAGGAACACGAAGGTTTAATGCCAATAACATTAATCAGTCGTTCTCTCTATACATCTTTTGAGTCACCCTTCTCCAAACCCAAATCTACTCGATCGGTTTTAACGCAATACTCCCATCTAAGTTTTGGTCTTATAAAAGAAAATATTATAAAAAGGAAAAAGAACAAAAATTAAAATAAAAAAAAATCATTTAATTTCAATTAATTAATCTATGGCTATATATGTATAAGTAAGTTTCAAAACATAAAGTATGATATATATGTAGTTACCCAATGCACTTAGTCAGCAC
>NW_027106137.1:1492929-1494595 GCF_000696795.3 Halyomorpha halys | reverse complement strand
AAAAAGTATAAACATGTAGGTTGAGCTTTTTCCTTAAGATTTTAACTAAAAAGAATTATTTGCATTATCATGTTAGATTTGTATGTGTATATATTGTTGCTATATTTAAAATGACTACTATGTATATTGTTAATTGTAATTTTATCTTATGTTTGATAATAATAATAATAATAATAATAAATTAAGGAACACGAAGGTTTAATGCCAATAACATTAATCAGTCGTTCTCTCTATACATCTTTTGAGTCACCCTTCTCCAAACCCAAATCTACTCGATCGGTTTTAACGCAATACTCCCATCTAAGTTTTGGTCTTATAAAAGAAAATATTATAAAAAGGAAAAAGAACAAAAATTAAAATAAAAAAAAATCATTTAATTTCAATTAATTAATCTATGGCTATATATGTATAAGTAAGTTTCAAAACATAAAGTATGATATATATGTAGTTACCCAATGCACTTAGTCAGCACAACTTTTTCAATAACATTTTTCTTTGTAATATTTATACACAGAAATACACAGAAATACGGCTTTTCCCAAATTTGTTTTCCCAAGTCCAGATATTGCAGTAGCCGGAATTTGGAATGGTCCATTACCCCAAGAGCGATAAGCGGAGACAAAGGTGGAAGGAAAAAGACGTGCTCCTGATAGACTGGAAGGGGAGAGGGAGTAGCTATCCAGCGACTAATCTGTTATGGTTCCAGTGAACGATCTGCATGCATCAGACCGATCCTACCATCTTTCAGCTCCCTTTTCCCATTCCTCTGTTTCCTCCCGGGCTACTTATCTCTTTCAGGAGTTTTAGCTGAGAAGTTTCCGCATACTGCTTAATTTTCGCAAAAACGACATTCTCAGATTAAACCTAAACCCACTCGTAGTGCACGGATATACCCATATCCACTTGGTACCATTATATTGTTGAATATCCAAATCTCCTTAGTATTTTAAAAAATCGATTTATAGAAAAAAAAATCTAAAATTTAAATCTTTATCTAACATGTGTTTTCTGTATTTTATGACAAGAAACTTTTATTTGAATTTGAAAAAAAAAAAAGGTAATAGTAATGAAGATCTCAGGAAATATGCCAAAAAATTGAAACCGGGCGGTGTAAAATTTACACCCTTTTTAGTAAGTTTTTGCCTTTTTGTTTGATATCAACATATTTTTATTATTGCAAAGATCCTATATTTCTCGGCCCAATAATTATGCTTAATTTCATTTTAAATAAGTAGAAACGATTAGAAATGAATTAGTAAGGCACACCTTTCTAAAAAAAAACCTATGTAAATAAAGAGAAACCAATATAATAAGATAATTATATTCGTTTTTATTCACTGGTTGCCAAGAAGAGAGTTAAGAAATATTAAAGATTGTCGATAATGACAAATCAGATGTTCATCGATTTTCCGAAACATTTATCTATAATAAGTCTTTACAAATATGTAGAAAAATATTTTTGTTTATTATTTGATGAAAATTATGTAATTTTCTGTTTTTATTTTTTTTCTGTCTTGGGAAATAAGTAGCCTTCTTACTTTAAATTCTTTATTTTGAGGTCACGACCATCTTCATGGGCCTATTGTAAGCATCGTTACAAAGTTTTTTGTTGCCCTAATGTTTTGAAATAAAGATATATTTCGTTATGATATTTTTTATTATGGTT
>NW_027106137.1:1490097-1492274 GCF_000696795.3 Halyomorpha halys | reverse complement strand
TACTACTTATTGCCATAATTTCCGAATTGAAATGTATAATTATTGAAAAATTTTGGCTTGTGATGAAGTTTTATTCAATTTTATAGTAAAGTTCTGAGTGATTCAGAAATTCAAAAAGTTTATTCACAGCCTGTTTGTTATCCTTAAAAAAATTGATAGAGATTTGCTGGAATTCATATAAAGATTTGAGGAAGCCGTATGCTTGGCATTCAGTTAAGGTGTGTTTTACGGAAAGTCGTGCTTTGCAAGTCTGGCATACAGGTGGACAATCGTGGGCCATAAAGTTACCATAGGTCAGGCGCGTATGACCTATTCCAAGGGGTGTCAAAATCACCTCTCTGCGCACATTTCTAGTGGATGATATCAAAGGGGAAACTTCACTTCTTATTTCCCGTAATTTATTGTAGGTAACATTTGCCTACGTTTGATTCCATTCCAATTTTATTGTCTGCCTACTGAGGGCAATGAAGTCATCGACAGGCACTACGCGATATGGAATAACTTTAGAAATCGCGACCTTTCCTTCCCGATCAGCCACTTCGTTACCGGCTATTCCGCAGTGTCCAGGGATCCAAGCAAAGAACACATAAATACCGTTTCTGTTGGCGGACTTTATTAAATAATTGATCTTTTGGTTTAGCGGATTTGTTCAGATATTTTTAGACTGAATAGACTTGACAATGGATCTGTCCAGATGATATGTATTTTTTGTAGGATAAAAAACATTTAACCTCTTGTAAATTGTAACCAATTCAGCTGCACAGATACTACATATCGGCGAAAGAGAGAATAGGTATTGTTGATCACTGCACACAATCGAGGCACCAAATTAGTTCTTGAAGCCGTCTGTACAAATGAAGTCGGCGCCACCAAATTTGTCTTGCAGCCTAAGAAATTCATATTTATACAGATATGCTATGGTTTTACTTTTAAGTAGTCTGAACGAATTTGAAATGGAGAAAAAGTCGTTATTGCTGTATAGTAAATATTTGAGAAGTAACTCAAATATAATTATAATACTAAATTGTGCATTTAAATAGCTTCAATGATAAGAGTTATTTACGTTCAGTAATTACCGAAATATAGTTTTTCCAAAAAACGAGACATTTGTTTTTTTTGTTTTGAGAAATATAATGAAAATTATTATTCTTAGAGAAATGACCATTAGGAACTACTTACTAGTACACTTAACGAGCTTTACATTGAGCTCTAATAGAACTAGAACACATTACATTCATTAATTTCCTTGATACAGTTTTTTTAACACCAATTCCCAAAGCAGAAGTAATCAACATTGTGTGATTTTTGGCAAACATCACGGAAACTCCTACTCTTACGGAAATGTTCATTATAAACTAGTTAGTGATTTATTTTATGTGCATCAAATTGTGCTCAAATCGACTTCTATAGGTCAAATAGTTGTTCGGACGTCGAACTTTTATCAAAAAATGACTTAGTTTCAAAGTATGTTGCAAAACGATAAAATATTCAAAGCTGCGCTTTACAAATAGAAAAAAAAATTAATACCTAAGCCAAATCATATTTCACAAAATAATGTGATAACTTATTTTAAACTAACAAACAAAAATATCTTGAATAATATTGTAAGTAAAGAGTACTATAAGAGATAAATTTGAAGCTCGTTAAATGCACCATAAAGAATTTTGTAGTGATTATTTTCCTAGGAATAACCATATATGCCAAAATATGTTTAAAAAATGTTCTCTCACAAAATATTAGTGTTTGAAATACTTTATATGAGAAAATATTGAATGTGAGGAGTTGTATAAATTCCAACTCCTCACATTCAATATATTTCAATATTCAATAACATCATTACAGGAGGCTATGAAAAAAAAAAAAAAAAAAGTGAGGAGTTGTATTAGAGCACAAAAATTAGTAAATTTACAATACTTTAAAAAAAGATAATACTTTGTGCAGCAAGTACTTTTAAGATATTGAATAAAAAAATGAGCGACACTTTGTTATAGTTTTTCTTCAGTAAAATGAACTTCTGATGTTGGTATCTTGAAATTGTTCAATATCTTCTTTTCAATGACAATTGTAGTCCCTGATGCTTAGTTTGGGCAAATACATGAATTATTTTCTAACAAAATATGCGCGTTAATTTATCTTGATGTTAGTACACTTCCAAATATTTATAATATTAACAGAGT
>NW_027106137.1:1489364-1490047 GCF_000696795.3 Halyomorpha halys | reverse complement strand
AAATGAGCGACACTTTGTTATAGTTTTTCTTCAGTAAAATGAACTTCTGATGTTGGTATCTTGAAATTGTTCAATATCTTCTTTTCAATGACAATCGTAGTTCCTGGTGCTTAGTTTGGGCAAATACATGAATTATTTTCTAACAAAACATGCGCGTTAAGTAAGCATCGTTACAAAGTTTTTTGTTGCCCTAATGTTTTGAAATAAAGATATATTTCGTTATGATATTTTTTATTATGGTTATTTTGCATACCTTTATACCTTCCTTTGTCTTTTTTGTCGTCATTTTAGTTCAATTTTAGCTTGAAATTTTGTCATTTAATTTATTAAAAAACTATAACTAAAACATGCTTGCAATTAATGACTGCCATATGGAAGGACAAGTTTTAAGTCTCTAGCTGAATAACTTAAAAAGAGTAATGGATTCTAAAGGGCCTTTTTGCGGTTTTACCTCGCAGTACGATGCTTCGGTTTGGGGCAATTAGACCACAGGTCAGTGATTCTCAACCACTATGTCGCCATATTTCAATGAGTTTTATGAAGTGTGCCACCACTGCCAGGAAAATTAATTTTTTTTATTATTATTATTTATCCATAAAGACCTAAATGTTCCTTATGTAACCGATCTAGCCCGAACCCGATATTATTCCTTCCATAATAAACTCCCTAACCACCCAAACCCA
>NW_027106137.1:1481746-1489089 GCF_000696795.3 Halyomorpha halys | reverse complement strand
AAAAAATGCGCGTTAATTTATCTTGATGCTAGTACACTTCCAAATATTTATAATATTAACAGAGTTACTTAATAAGAATATATTTAGTTTATATAGCAATCATATGTGTAATACGATGTGTATTTATTAGTTATTTCTATTATGCATTTTGTCTTTTATTTTCAGGGTTAATTATGGCTTTTATTTTTATGAGGTTGGAGTAAATGGATTTTTAATTTTTTACATCTATTTTTATTTATTGCCCGAAAGTTATATATTTTATAGTAATACTTTCTTTCAAATTAAATTGCTTAATTTTTTTTTTTTACCCGATGTTTGGTTTTAGGTTTTTTTCAAATTTTATGCCCTATTTGTCTGAAATGTGTGGCGAGAGCCGCTTGGTCTGGTTTATTTCATTGGGTTTAGGCTGTGGCAGCGTTGGTGTTTGTTTTAGTAGTTGGCAACAAGTTTTTGAGGTTACCCATTTGTTTACAGAATATATATTTCCTTATTTTCTACTGTTTTTCACGGCGGCGGGAAACGATATCTGACCTAGGCGGTAAGGCGGTCTTGTTGCTTCATATTGCCGGACCGACGGGCAGTTTTTGTCGCAACGAGAAGTGATCCTTCAGTATTCATTGAAACTGTACGTAAATATACGTATTTATAGACTGTTAGCTCGAAATTAATAAGAATGCGTTAAAGCAGTCTGAAAAGTTTAGAATGTATGATTAAAAATGTGTAGGGTTATTCATATCCATCAGAACAAATGGTTTTTGTTAAATTTTTATTTAAAATAATGTATGCATAGGTAATATAATATAATAATACAAACAAAAAAAAATGAAATTCCCACTAGTCACACCAAAGCCTGACAGAAGAACGAAGAGCAAGACGGGGTTAGAATTCAAGTTAAAAACAATACGCAATACCTCAAATTTCTTAATTTTAAATTATAAATTAAAGAAGAAAAAGATAATAAAATTATAATTAATATCTTATATTATGTGTATAACCATCCATAAATACCTAAATGTTCCTTATGTAACCGATCTAGCCCGTACCCGATATCATTCCTTCCATTATAAACTCCCTAACCACCCAAATGTTTCTAACCTTGCTTCCTCTTCCATTCCTGGCGATCCTCTGAGGTGCCTGAAAAGAAGATGGCCTCGTGATCTTATATTGTAAAATGTTTTTAGAGTTCTACTACTGTAGCTTCTCTACATGCTGTATCATATCATTATCATTATGTTATTATGATCAAATTTACTTGTTGTATTTTTTATACAGTTGTAAATATCAATAAATAAATAAAAAAAATATTATGAGTATAATATGTTATCTCATATTTCATGTTATGGGTTTAATATTAGAAATGTAGTTGGCCAAAACGTGAGGTTTTGTGCAGAAAAAAAAACATGTGATTTTGGGGAATATAAAATTAGTATTTTTCAGTGTCTTTTCCGTTATCCGAATTTCTTTCGAGGTTTTTTCGTTATTGGAAAGCTACTTTCTGGGATATCCTAGTCCAGAGGTTGTTATTAATTTAAACTTTTAAATGAAAGATAATCTATCTAAACAAAAAATACTACCTTATAACTAAGGTAGTATTTTTTGTTTAGATAGATTATATAATCTATCTAAACAAAAAAAAATGTATATATGTCTCTATGTTTTCTTAACATATGCATGAGTAATGTGCATGACAATAATCTCTTTCGGGGAAGAGGAAAAAAAAAATTCCTAGTCCCTCTTCTAAATGCAGCCAGAGCTGAGGAAAGATAATGATGAAGGCAAGGTCAGAAGTCCTCTATCAGAGATCCACGCAAACCATTGAGCATTAATAATTCATAGGCTAAATGAGTCCTGTGTATTCTCCCCGTAATTTCTGTCCCTTCTTTCCATTTTTCTCTAATTGCAGCCACTGAAACGTAATAACGAGATTTAAAAGAACCAACAGAAATTGGTTTTCATTCTGGAATGACCATCAGATAGTAGATATGCTTAATGAGAAATGTTCTACCGTGTTAATTAATTCCCCCCAGTGCCTGTGATGCTAATGACGAGATGTCATTTTCCTACAACAATGCAGGGCGTTATGTAACTCCTCTAATAATTTGACGTAATTAATTTTAATGTTTTTTTCATTTAATATTATATTAACTTAAATAAAATTTGATATTAAAAAGGGAATGATTGAATGTTTGTCCATAACAAACTTTTGAACTACTGGACCGATTTACATGTCATTTGTCAAAATACTCACTGCCAAACCAAAAAAAATTATTGAATTAGGACTGATATTTCCCAAGTTATGGCCTATTGAACCTTCACCCATGTTTTTTTAAAAAAAATTATGTGAATTTAGGCAGATTGTCATTCAATTTTGTTTATTTTTAACATAACTTGAAAGCTATACAACGCCGAATATTATAAATGCTCATTTGAAATATATTAGGTCGTCTACAGAGAGATATGAAACTAGGCATCCAAGTTTCAAGTAAACCTAATAAAGTGTATACAGACAACATATATTTTATTTACCGATTTTTATTGTGTATTATTATCATATATTTTTATTTATTGTTATATAATATATAAAAATAACAAAAAAAATTCCACCAATTATTCAATTGTAATGAATTAAAAATTGAATAGTACAGTAATGATAACTGACCCCACATATTTAATAAGAAACTAAAACATATTTTTACCTTTATTATGGAATTAAAATTTTCATTTTACAAAATACACTCATGGCACAGGTTTCCTCTGTATCACTACTAGATGTAGCTACCGCCTTAGGTATGTTGTAAAATAAATGAAAATATTGATACACCTTATAAAACATAATATAAAAAAATATGTTTAATTCTTTATTGCATATGTATAATTTAAGCAACTGAAACAATACAAGTAATAATGCATACATATACTTTTAATTTTAACTAAAAACATTAATTGACGTCTAACTTTCAGTTGAGTTTATATACCTAGCCGTTGCGATGTATTCCCTTGTCTACTAATATTAAATTTAAAAAAAAATTAACATTACATTATTACTTCGGGGTCTATCTATACCAAGTTGGATCTAATGGTGATAGTTTAACCATTTTTAATGAATTAATTTTATATGGTTCGTATATTGGTTTCTCCTTTTTTTGAGTGATAAAAACAGTTTGAGAAATTTTACGAACCATATCAATTTTCAGTGGAAAATCAATATAATCAGTGGATTATACTGGCTAATTTCAATACTTCGGGTTGCGGTTTTGCCGAAAGTTTTAAAACTATATGAGTTAAAAAGATGGAATAAATAGTTTTTAAAATGTTATTTTAGTTTAAATATTAGGTTCTAAACTAAACAAAACATGTTCTTACAACATTAGTTTATTCTTACAGCTAGTTTGGTAGAAATTAACCTGAAGTATTACGCTAAAATTTTACAAATTTCATTTCCAAACAACGCTTTCTATCAGAAGATATACAATAAACAAGTTATCTATTTGTTGTTAGGTTGTTGTAAGTATTTATAGGTATATAAAAAAAAATATTAATCTAGCTGAACGTGCCCTTGGTTTTATTTTTTTACCGCTTTAATTTGAAATTTTCAATTTTTTTAATCTTTAATCTCTGCGGTGAGACTGTAGTGAAAAATCATAAATTCACAACAGATATAATTTGTAGGCGTGCGTCGGTAGATATAAACTTGGTCTTGTTGTTTGTTAGTTTTGAAAGGGCGTTTAACAGCCTGGTCGTTGGTTGTTGGTTTTGGTAAGGCCTAGTTGATCCTTAGTCATAGCTTTGGTATGGTGTACTGATCCGCACCAATTATAATTAAATTTGTGGCAATTATAATTTGTTTAATAATCATTACGATAATGGAAAGGATGGTGAAAAGCAGTTAAGTAACTGTTCTAATTTTTACAATAAGGAAAGCTAAATAGATAATTATAATCATTAAAGGCTGGTTATTAATGTAGTCTGATGGATGAATTTAATTACTTGCCATTGTGGTATGTTCTGGCAGAGTTTGTAACAGTTCTCCGAACTTTTCTTGATATTTTTACATTGTTGTATTTTGTTTGCGTTATTTGGATAGTTGGAGATTTAGATTTGGACGTTGGTAGGTCCAGGGGGGCGTGTTATTTTGTGGTATGTTGATGGCTATTGCTTTTAATTCTATGACAGTGGCCAATAATCGTTCAGCGAGGGGTAGTGTTGTATTTATCTTCTGCTGGAACTGTCTAGAATTTAGGATTAAAAATTTACTTATAAGTTGGATGCGAGGGTTGCAGGCATAGCCGGGAAAAATAATTTGTAGCTAATAGTTGTCGTCTAAATAGTAGGGGTGATATTCCAGATTCAGCACATCAACTTAAAATTGGACTGATCCTAAAGGCACCTGTGGCAATGCGGATTCCGGTGTTCTGAACGGTGTCGAGTTTGGCTAGGGTTTGGAAGCGAGCTGAGCCATACACAAAACTTCCATAATCAAGTTTGGAGCGCATTAAGGCTATGTATATTTTCAACGATCATTGATCTATCAGCTCCCCATGATGTTTTGCCGAGGACTTTTAAGATTTTAATTTTATCTATGCATCTATTTCTAAGTGTACTGATGTGGTGGTTCCAAGAAAGACGCCTATCGAATATGAGGCCTAAAAATCTAAAATGTTCGACATACGGTAACGGAGAATCTCCTAGGGTGAGTTCTGGGGATGGAGGTGTTATTCTTTTTCTGCTGAAATGGAGACGTTTAGTTTTTTCGGTTGAGAAGGTAAGACCTGAGCAGTTTGACCAGGTTTTTAATCGATTAAGAGCTTCTTGTAGTTTGATTTTTATTTGGCTTGCTTCCCAAGTCATTGATGGCCAGAGTAAACAAAGATGTGCTGAGAACACATCCTTGTGGTACTCCACTTTTTTGTTCGAAATTACCAGAGAGATGATTTCCTATTCTTATTTTGAATGTCCGTAGGATAAGAATTTGTTGAATGTAAACTTAAATAAAGATATAAACTTTATTTGCTTGTTACATTGGATAAAGTTAACTAATTGTTCGAAAATGGGCAAAATACGAAAAATATTTTGCTTGTTTTACATAATATAATTAAGCGTCTTAACAATCATTAGTGTATTGATATATTCCTTATTAAAAATCATTAAATTCGTAAAAATATATTGATAGCTTCTCTAATTTTTTTAGGTTAAAATTTTTTTACTCACTTAACCTTGCTAAAATCACACTCATAGCTATTTTTCTTTCTAAAAAATAATAAAAAGTAGGAATCGTAAGCCCACATTTTCTGTATTCCTTTGCTAGATATTTTTTAAATCAAAAAAATTAATAATATAAAAATATTTTTCAGTTCGCTGCACGTTCTAATATCTCCGACGGTGCTGGAGTTAAAACCTGAAATTTTCAAGAGTTACAATGTTTTTAGAGATGTTTATGATAAATATAAACATATTTTTTCTTAGCTTAATTAAAACTAGGAAACTGTAAATGAGAAAGAACTCGGAAATCATTCTTCTGTCATGATGAACATTACTTGAATTACGGGTAGTTTATTGCTGAAGTGTTATTCTTAATTCGTTCACAAGTTAGAATATTAATCCAGGGACCAGTTAAAACTTACTTGTACTACTCAAACATCTTGTTCTTGCTTAATCATACTTTCAAACAGTTTTGACCAATCAAATAATGTATTAATATATATCTCAAGGATCCTAGAAACGGTGTGGTATTCATTTATTATAAACATCCCTGGAAACACCACGATTTCTGTGAATTCCAGACATTCAACTTCACTCTCATGAGAGATATTCAAAAAAGTATTGAATACAGAATTAAAATTTAGAAAATATAGAAGAACAAACTGTAGAAAAAATAATAACAAATGGCTTCCAGCCTGAAACCTCTCATTTAAAATTGTAATAATTTAATCTTCTAATGTCACACAGTTTTTGAATATCGGTGAAACCGTAAATACTTTACTGAAATCGACCCGTATAAAAAATAAAAATGAATGCCATTTGTATTTGTCAACTGTCTGAGAAACAAAAAATTCTACTGTTAAACTATCGATTTTATTTATTCTTATATTTTAACTTTAGTATATGCGTACTTTTCAATAATCAAAGAAGTTATTAAATGATGATCGTTGTTTGTTGCAATCTATCCTTCATTCTTATTGTAGGTTCCAAGTGCTTACGCCTAAAAAGTTAGAAGAAATTTAGTTTTTGTAGAAAAAGTTAGAAGTTTTAGCCTTTCAGAGAAACCTCTTGATTTATTTTTTTTACATCGAAAAACTAAATTTTCGGTTTTAATAGAATGGGGATATTGTAAGAACAAAGTGTAGGAAGAATATGGTTCAACTAACCTTCAATTCCTCAAGAAGATAAAAACATATGTAGATAATGAAATGATTGTCACTGACGGCTGGTCACGTTAATAATTTACGTGATTATTGACCAAAAGATATATTAAATTACCCTCATATTCAACTATATATACAGCTGAACTACAGGGTATTTCAACAGCACTTTATTTTTCGATGAACAGTAAATACTCAAAAAAACTAATTTGTTATGACTCAATGTTTTCTCTTTCGAGTTTATCAAACTTTAGTAAGAACGGACACACAATAGACAATATTCATAATCACATGTATCTTTTGAAACATCTTAAGAAAAGTGTAACCTCTCTCTGGACTCTAGGACACTCAAGAATACGAAGAAATGAGACAGCGGATAAAGCGGTCAAGAAAACTGCTCTAATAAATGTTCCAACACTCCAAATTTACTTGCCAAAAGATGTAGAACTGTCTCATAAGATGAGAAATGTCAAAAAAAGTACACACAAGTGGGCAAGTACCACAAGGGGAAGCAAAAGAGAAGAATTGGTAATTACAAGAATGAGAATCGTTCATATCAACTTAACACACGTTCACTTAATCAGAATATATATGGGTGCCTTATATGGGTGCCGGGTCACGTGGGGATCGCTGGAAATGAACTGGCGGGTACTGCAGCTAAACAAGCACTTGCTCTTCCAGGTCAGGGCTTGGCCATTCTGACGCCCCAAGAAATAAGTCTTTCAATGAAAAATGAAATATCATGTAGTTGGAAAGCCCGCCAAGAAAATTAAAAACTATTAAAAAAACCATTAAACCACGGACAACATCAAACCGTTCCAATCGCAGGGAGGAGGTAGCTATTGCCAGATTGAGAATAGGTTATACGATTTTAACTCATACATATCTGATCAGTAAGCAGCCACCGCCAAAATGTCACATGCCAAAATGCCATATTGCAACAGTGTACTTACGATCAGTCACATATTTGAGAAATGTCATTTT
>NW_027106137.1:1479006-1481536 GCF_000696795.3 Halyomorpha halys | reverse complement strand
AAAATCTGTTATACGTAATAAAAAATACCAAAAGAAGTAATTATTTAAATTTTTTTTCGAAATTATTTAAAGAGAAAAATAAAGTGAAATAGAATTATAAATATAAATGAAATAGAATTATAAAGCGCGAAACATGGGCGTTGATGACCTCAGGGTTTTACGCCCTAAAGCCCCAGACAACAACAACTTAATCAGAAAATAGGACCAACCTAAATACCAAACCTTTTTTTTTTTTTAAATAACCTGTCAGTTATCAATAAAACATATTATAAAACAATGCATATCACTTCGTCAAGCCTTTGAAAATAATAAAACACCTCGTTCCAGGGCTCTAAAAGACTCAACCGATTCAGTAAATGCAATTATTAAGCTTCTAAAATAAATCCAATAATATTCTAAAATATAAATTACCGATAAAGACCAGCGTAATCGTTAATGGAAAATGTTCTATATGGAAAATATTTATCTGTAAATAAATGTGAATGAGAGAATTTGAAGTATGTATATTATTGTGTAAATAAGTTATGTACATACATATAAAAGCAATAACGGCACATTGTATTTATTTAACAATTTAAATATTTAAAGATATTGTTAACATATTGAATACACTTATGTTCATTGTTTTGAACGATTCACTTTTTATCCTTAGAACATTAATTGATAATTGCTTCCTTTTTATAGCTTAGTGTTTTGAATAGGGTGATGCATTGTAATGAGCAATGTATGTGTACCGGTTGACAATTGCATTCCATGTGTATAATTGCATTTCTGCTCTAGCAATTGCAGTCTTGCGTGTTATGAGATTCATAATTACAGCGAGGCATTAAATTTTCATTATTCATCGTGCACCATCAGAGTTTATTATCGTGATCAACCGCTTCTGTTTCCATCTCCATGTAAGATACTTAAAAATTAAATTATTTTTCATATTTAGTAAGTGTTTATATCCAAAGATAAACTTGACTATAAAAGTTACTCAACTATTTATTTTAGTTATTAAAATTTGAAATCGAATTCCATTCTTTTCATCTTTTTTTTTTTTACTTTTACTTACTGATATATAGTAACGGAAACTATTTCGATAGTTCAAAACTTCGAATTAGATTTTTCGACGGAAATGCATGTTTTGTGGTCTAAGTCGAAATAACAAAGCCTCTAAGGGCTTGTATTTAAAAACAGTTTAGCTTAAAAACTAAAAACCGTTCAAAACCGAAATTACATTTTTAAGGCTAGTTAATTTCTGGAATGTTATAGTAACGTTTCCGCTATAATTCATTGGGCGAACATAAAACTTTTATTTACCCAACCTGAGTTATGTGCTTAACCGCAACGTATGTCTATTTCTCTCCAGTAAACCTCTTTTCTTTTCTTTAAGACTTTATCTTCCTCTTCAACTAGTTTTTATAGTTATTCTTCTAACAGTCTACGTAGATTTTTTTTAGCTGGATTCTTATCACTTCTCTTGCTTTGTGAAGTCTTATAACTTTAATAATTCCGACTACATGTACATGGTCGTAATAAAGCATGAAGATTTTCAAATTAACTCGCTGCCTCCAGAAAATATCTATTCCTGATATTCTACTATATACTATCCAGTAGGGATGCGACATCGATAAAAAACATCGATGTTTTAAAACATCGATGTTTTTTTTAACCATTTCTGTAACATAAAGACTGTTCTAAATACTACGCATGTTCCGGCCAGTCAGAAGTTATTTTTCAATCAACCAATAGGACATGAAATCCAAAAATCCTCAATGTTTTAATATATAGTTGCTTACAATACATTACCTAAAATACATCGATGTTTTTGAATATCCATTTGAAGAACATAAGGTCTGTTACAACGATCACGCATTCTACGGCCTGTCAGAAGTGGTTTTTGAAACTAAGAATCCGACATCGACTACAAAAAACATCGATGTTCTAAAATTTCGTTGGTTACAATACATTACCCAAAAAACATCGATGTTTTTGAACAACTATTTCAGAAACAAGAGGTCTGTTCAACGATTCCGCGTCCTACGGCCTGTAAGAAGTGCTTCTTGAAACAAAGAAATCGACATCGACTACAAAAAACATCGATGTTTTTAAAATATCGTACCTTACAATACGTTACCCAAAATACATCGATGCTTTTGAACAACTAATCCAAAAACATGAGGTCGGTTCAACGATCCCGCGTCCTACGGCCTGTCAGAAGTGGTTTTTGAAACTAAGAATCCGACATCGACTACAAAAAACATCGATGTTCTAAAATCTCGTTGGTTACAACACATTACTCAAAATACATCGATGTTTTTGAACAACTATTTCAGAAACATGAGGTCTGTTCAACGATCCCGCGTCCTACGGCCTGTAAGAAGTGGTTTTTGAAACTAAGAATCCGATATCCACAACAAAAAACATCGATGTTTTTAAAATATCGTTACTTACAATTGATAACCCAAAAACGTCGATGTTTTTTTAGTCGTCGTCGTCGTAGGACGCGGGATCGTTGGAACAGACCTTATGTTTCTTAAATAGT
>NW_027106137.1:1474753-1477886 GCF_000696795.3 Halyomorpha halys | reverse complement strand
AACATCAATGTTTTTTGGGTAATATATTGTAAGTAACGATATTTTAAAACATCGATGTTTTTTGTAGTTGATATAGGATTCTTAGTTTCAAAAACTAAGAAGTTTTGGGTAAAACATCGATGTTTTCAAAACATCGACATTGATGTCGCATCCCTACTATCCAGGAATCGTTCAGTGGATTCATCGCTCGAATTTGTTCGTGTTTTTTGTTGAGAGTCCAGACTCTGTGTTCTAGTAAATAAGGAATTTCAATATTTCGCTCCGTGGTATTCTTGTAATTTAATATAAACTGTAATTATAAACTCCCTCAAATTAACTTCGGGTGGATCCTGGTCTCTACTTCTCATGCCTCTCCTGTCCTGACTTCTATTTCGTTTTTCCGCATTCACTTCTTTCAAGCCAGAAAATTCCTTCCTACGTCCATCAACAGCCCCAATAATCTTATTGCTTACTATATAATATAATTTACTAGCTGCACTGAATAAGTAAGTAGTAGCTCATGAATATATTACAACTATTGACGATCAAAGCATGTTGTATGTAGATGAGGGTGTGCAATCAGATAGATGCCTAATGTTATTGATCAATTTAATCTATATTCAAATGCTTATAATTATCTAACGAGCAAATTGATTTCACTGATTCCGAACAAAGGAAAACTACTTACTTAAAGAAATCAATTTATGTTGCCACCGCATTGGTCATTGCAAACATTCTCACATACAACTGGCGTTTGTACCTGATATTCCAATCTGCAATCATTGTCAAAGATTGACTGTCTTCAATCTTACATTTAGTATTTGACTATCGATTATGTGCAAGAAAATTTATAATATGTAATAGAAATTAAAACTGGATCGTTTAACTTTAAAGATATAAAAAAAAAATTAAGTATGTGAAGCCTGAGAAAGAGCAAGCTGGTTTCCTATTTCAAAGGATACCCTCTGGCATACTCAATTTTTTCTTCATAACTATCGGTCTTTGTTGTTAAAGCTGCTTTGGCAGTTTCATGTGAACCAGGTTTTGTTACACTGAGCTATCCACAATTACTCTCCTTCCCTAGAGAATCTAGAATCAATCTTTTTTATTTAGGCTGTATTATATATTTATTAATGGAATGTGTTGACGAAGAACAAGCAGGTTTTAGGAAGGGATTTTTGACAGTGGACCATGTTCAGACTGTAAACCAAATCATCGAGAAAGCAAATGAATATAACTTCTCTCTATATCTTTGTTTCCTTGACTTTAGGAAGGCTTTTGACGGTATTAAACATTCAGAAATATTTAAGGCACTAAGATTAATAGGAACAGAGGATGAATATATTAAGATAATAACAGAACTTTATACGGAGATGACAGCATATATTATGACTGAAAAGAAAGGACAAAGCTTTGATATTGACGCGCTATCCCCAATTTTGTTTGTTCTTGTGCTGGAGATGGTGTTCTGGCGACTTGGATGGGAAGAAGTAGGCATCAAAATAAATGGAAAATGGCTGAGCAACCTACATTTTGCAGATGAAATTGTGCTCTTTGCAAAAGGCATTGAACAACTGAGAGAAATGATGAAGCGGCAGGTCTTTATCCGAACTACCAGAAGACGGAACTTATGACAAATGGCGTAAAAGAGGACTAAAATTAGCAACCATAAGTTGGCATATGTTGAAGAATATATTTATCTGGGCCAGTTATTATCATTCACGGATAGAAGAGCAAAAGAGATCCGGAGGAGATTGGCACTCAGTTGGAAAAGGTTTTGGTCCCTTAGCCATATAATGAAGGGAAAAACAGGTATTGACCTTAAAAGGCAGGTCTTCGATAGTTTCATTAGTCCAGTGGTCACTTATGGATGCCAAGAGTGGTCACTGACTATAGCTCAGCAGAGGAAATTACAGGTGTGTCAAAATAATATTTGAAGAAGCATTGTGAACGTGAGGTCAAATAAAAAATGCATAAGAGATCGAATAAAAAATGCTTGGATCCAGAAAGAAACAGGACTCACTGACACACTGAAGATGACAAGATTGACCAAATGGAAATGGACAGGCCATCTCCTTCGATGCGAAGATGACAGATGATCAAAAATTGCCACAGAATGGACTCCATACGACCTTCAAAGAATAGGACTCCATACCGCCTCCCAATAGGGCTGGTTATCCCGGGAAGTGTTGACTATTACTCCCAAAAGGGAAGGCCTATGCAGGAAAGGATATATAAAGATGGAGAGAAAGAAGAAGAAGAGAAAATTGATAGAAGTTAATGTTTTGTCACCTATTATATATATAATTTTTTTTCTCTATCTTCTTTAAATGTTTATATTATATTTTGTAATGGTTTTAATTTAATTGCATAAATAAAAGGCTATTTCATTTCATTTCATATATTTACTACTGTGCCTAGCTTTTATAATTAACCTCGTATCTAAGATCTTACCCAATAAATTTAACTTCCTTAAGTTTGTACAATACTCATAAATTCTAAATATTAACAATAAATATCAATTTTCATTTTATCAATAGTGATAATTAGAAATCTCTTGTATGAATAATTACAATCAATAATGCGTATATATTTCATATCGATAAGTATAAATTTTAAACTTCATCACGCTTTTCTGATACATTAATCTTTCATTTATTATAAGTTCATTAGTAACTTCTATTTCTTAATGCTCGGAGGCTCTTCACCTTCTTATATTTCTAGTAGAATTCTCACAGAGTGGACTTATCAAACCTCAGCTAAGTGTCTCACTGTATACCTTCAAGTACCATCGGTAGGTTGTGGCTAATCTGATTTTGTAACAAATACGTAGTGTTCTCTGCTTTTGAGTGATCGAAAAAAAAATTCTTAATGCTACCTAGATATTTGTCATGCATCATGATTCATTACGACACTTCGCGAAAATATGTTGATAATATAATCTCACAACTGGGCCCTGTTTCATAATGAGAGCTAATAGTATTATTTCAAAATACAATTATAGGAAAAACGTAGTTACACTAATACTTATTTTTTTCATAACATAACTATTAATTATATTACAGGAGTTAAAAAGTATTAATGTACAACTTACTATTGTACAAGTCAGTGTAATTGAATTAAGTTAAATCGACAAGACTAATAGTATTAGTTT
>NW_027106137.1:1451549-1467778 GCF_000696795.3 Halyomorpha halys | reverse complement strand
TAAAGCCAGTATGTTACAGCAGTTCAAACGTGTTACATCTTATTCCTTCTTCTCTTTTTTGACATTTTGCTTTCGCCAATACTTAACTTATATATATATTATAGAAAATTATTTTCAGCATTATTCGCATAATATCGAAATCAGGAAGAGTTTTCATATTTCAAAGGCTTTGTTTATGCTCTTAAATTTTAGGAATATATGAAGAATATGTCGATTTTTTTTATATTGTAAATGAATAAATCGACAAAATTTGAATGTTATTGAAATAACAGTTTCGGACAATACAATGATACCTACAATAATTAGGCATCAATACAAATCGAAATGATATATTTTGAACGGTAATCTTAATGGATATACCACTGATGGTATCAAACGTCAGAGTAATTATCCAATAACCCGAAACTTCATTTAATATCACATAATCCTTCTCTCAAAACTATCAAATATTACTCTATATAACAGTTCTTTGAACTTGTTTCTCTCTTCTCCTATCTCTCTATTCTTAAACTGTTATTATCCCCAATAAATCCGCCTCATCCATCACTACTTCTTCTCAAAGTTCCTCTCTCTCATCAATCATATTTTCTGTATGTAAGTTACCTATTGTATCTTGCTTTATTCTTCATATTATGTAATCTAGCTGTAAGAAGCTGTCGTCGGAACTCAATCCTTTCTCATAAAATTGTAAACAGTAGCGAAGTAAGGTTCCTTGAACCAGTGTAAATTACACACCAATTGTTTTTTTCTGATATTATTATTTTAGTCATTAAGCTCATTGGTATTTGCTCTATATGCATAATTCTTTTTAAAAAATATTTTGTTGACTATTTATTTATTTCACTATCATAACTTTTATCATTAAATGGCATACTTAATATTTTCTACCAATCCCATTTATTGACATGTATTTGCCGACGACCTAAAAATATATATGTATCATTTCATCCTTTTGACATGACATCCCGTAAGGTTCAGGAAGAAAATCACCGCTGATATTCGGAAAATAAGTTGATCCTGAAACCATAAACCGTGAACCACCCTCATTGATTCAAAACCCTTCCTGCATATGCTTTGACTACGCATGGTGCTCATAAATTTCTAGTACTTTATATTAATAATGGCTGCTTGGTGCGAACCCTGGTAACTTAAGGTTAACCGAAAGTCTGAATTGATTTGGGGGAGCTCCCATACCAAAGGCACTACCAGGGCCCATGTGACCAGCAACATAAGCTTACCTTCTCCAGCGCTCTCGGTGGAAAGCGAAACAACCTGCTCTCGATAGCCATCTTGTTTGTTCTTTTGCCAACAGAAGTTCTCTTTTCTTTTCTTTACAATTATCTCTAGTGCAAAATGAGTGAGTAGAGACTCTGAAGTGCCCTTCCACCCCTTCACCCCGGAGCTGAGGAAAGAGAGGGAGATCAAGAAATGAAGGAATTCAAGAAATTTGGAGGAAGTAACCGGAGAATGGAGGAAGTCCACCTAATTCAACAACTAACATTCACATCATCATCGATCACTTCATTATATCCACAGTTTTCCATAGCTCAGTTATTCTAAATTAATTAACCATCTAACCATTAATGTTTTCTTTCGGCCACCCGCTACACTACTTGTAACTTAGATAATAGAATTTTATTGTCATATAATCATGTGTTATTTTTCAATTATATACTGTCCACTCCAACCCAACCAGCCAACCAAAAGTGAACGCGTGCCTGGCATTTCAGTTGAAGGCTGCTTCATACACCCTGTACATATTTAATATCTTATACTAGAAATGTTTTATTTAATTATTTATTTACTGTTATTCACAACTGTATAAAAATATATGCAATTAGTAAATTTCCTATTATTTATACAATTGAATGATACAAACATGTAGAGAATCTACCCATAGATAGAACTCCAACAACATTTCTAGTGAAGAAGATCACGAGCCATCTTCTTTTCAGATGCCTAGAAAGTTTATTAGATTATGGAGGAAAAGCCAGGTTAGAAAAAAGTGGGTTTGGGTGGTTGCGAAGTTTACCATGGAAGGATTGGTATTTAGTTCTGGCCAAATCGGTAACATATAACATTGAGGTCCTAGTGGATGACTTCATTTGTGACACAGTAAGCGATGGTATAGTATAGGCCCAAAACTCAGCACCGTATGTCCACACATGCCTTCGAATTGTCATGTAGATTGGTCTTTTGTAATTGATTGGTACTTTTAGATCGTTAGTCTATTAAATTTTGTAAGTGTGGAAATCGGCAAGATGTTTCCTTACAATCTTTTGTCCTCCATGGAGTTATAAAGCTTTTAAGTAATTTAAAGAAGGAATTAGACTTCACTATGTACACCTATATCAAGTGAAAACTAAATGTGATTATAATCTTTAAATTTCTTTTTTGAGACTGGCAATTGTTTCTAAATAATTCAAAAACACTATCCAAAATTATAGTCTCAAAACATTTATTTCATTCACACGTCCAACGTTTCGGTCAATTCGGCCATCTTCAGGGACAATCTTAAATTACTATGAGACATATCATTTAACCATTTAAAAAAACTCCATACAGACTATTCTGCCCAGGTCAAAACATTTATATCTAATATGTCAAAAATACATTAAAAATCACAGTCAAATTATTTCTCTTTTATCACTATTTATACACTTTTAAGTGTATGTCACAACAAGTGAGGTTGTAATAAAAGTGTATAAATAGTGATAAAAGAGAAATAATTTGACTGTGATTTTTAATGTATTTTTGACATATTAGATATAAATGTTTTGACCTGGGCAGAATAGCCTGTATGGAGTTTTTTTAAATGGTTAAATGATATGTCTCATAGTAATTTAAGATTGTCCCTGAAGATGGCCGAATTGGCCGAAACGTTGGACGTGTGAATGAAATAAATGTTTTGAGACTATAATTTTGGATAGTGTTTTTGAATTATTTAGTAAATGTGATTAGTTCAACCACTTAAGAAAAATCTGCTTCAACTTTATTTCCTCATCCTCTCCTTAAAAGTTCTATTCATTTAGCTTCTCTAAAAAGTTTTTAATTGTTTTTACTCTCAACTTCTAGTATCAACGACAAAACAATCAATTTCTTCAGTGGAAAAATTTTCTCTTGAAGTTGCAAGCGCCTAACAAAGGACACTACAAGAGAAGAAGAGAGAATTATGTAGGACCCAGGTTCTGAAGAGTTGAATCGTTTTTAAATTGCCTCCGGCTTGAATTCTGAAAACTTTTTTTTTCTCGCTTTGAGTAGGAAAAGCAGAAGCAGGATTGCATTTATGAATACATTTAACCATATCTCTTTAAATAAATTTGATACGGTTTCGGACGCATTCAGAGCTTGTAACTAACTCTAATGTAAATGTGAATAGTTTTATGAGAAAAAAATGAATTATACATTTAGTTATTATTTATACTTTTGGACTTACTCTATTCAGGACAGTCTCTTTTTTTATCTTTTCCTCTTCGTTCTGAGAAAGTACACAGCCAATTCAACCTCTACATCATGCTATTCATACAGGTCTGAGTTTTTTTTTTCACTCTCGTCATAAACGATTATCTTGAAATGGTTCTGTAACGCTTCTGATTATATTCTCTATCCAGGAATCCGTCCTTAGATTTATTTTTAAGTTCCACCCGTAGCAATTTTTTCTCTATAATGGATAATGCCGCCATCATTGAGAGAGAAATGCTTAACTCATCCATGCAGCCCAAATACATCAGGTTGCTACATTGCACAGCATACTAATCAATCCGTGATGGGACATATATGAATTAAATATATTAACATGATATAATAAAAATGAAAGAAAACATTTTTTTTCCACAGTTTCCTTTTACGATCAATTCCAGTCTACATACTATTATGTAGATAATAGTATGTAGTAATAATAGATAATAGTATATTAATATATATACATATATATATTTTTTTTTCATTCCTTTTCATGTTCCTTCCATTTCACAATTTTTACTTCATTTGATCGACAAATTCACTCTCTCCAATGCACCCTCTCAGATTCTTTCCAGTGATCCTTTAAAATATTCACTATTAGACTGGAATGTGAGATCAAAGCAGAGAAATAATAGTCTACTGCTGTAGATCAGTTAATAGAAAAACAAACAAATAAATACATTATACCAAAACAAAACTAATACATAGATTTAAAAGAAAATATAATAATAAAGTTGGTTAAAAAAACTACTTAAATAGATAAATAAGTTTTTAAAAAATAATAATAATAAAATACTTGAATGAATAAATATTCACATATAGGATATATTCACACCTAAAGATTTTCATTATTATGAATTATTTAGGTTATATGAAATAAATACAACTTATTTATTTGTTCCAACTACTTTATTAATTAACATATTCTCGACGAGCAGCATTAGAATTACCATTGCAAAAACCGCACACAAGCACCATATCGGCACCATTACTATAAATTAGGGCATAATGATGAGTACTCTGCGAAAGCCTCTTACAAACTAATAAATGTTATTGATAGTTCCCAATGCTAATTCCAAACAGTATTAGTCCTTATGTTGCTAATAGTTTTTAAACAGTTAAGTATAAAAGGCCATATTAGTATTCTATCTAATCCATCTCCTAAACAAAGCGTTTGCGAACATACCTCCATTTTGAACGTAATATGAATATTAATGTTTACATTTAATTAATAAAGTAGTTGGAACAAATAAATAAGTTATATTTATTTCATATAACATAAATAATTTATAACAATGAAAATCAAAGGAAATTTTTTTCTAGTTTTGAACCCCTACCCGGCGTAACAATGAGTAACGGTAAATTAAACATGACATCGTTTTCTGTTTCCTCTTATTTATTTCGATTATAATAGCAAACATAATCAAGAATTTTTTTTATTTATTTTCATGAAGAAATAATTTTTATTATGAAGAGCGTCAAATTATTTTATTAAGAATAAAAATCTCAAGTAAATATTCGCGAAATCTCTGAAGCGAAGCGTTGAGGCCGTTAACTTCGCTACAATGTGAAGTTTCACCGAAAAGTTCAATGTAGGGGATCACCGGGTATGTAAATATTTTATAAGCATACTTACACCATGTTCTCATGAAATATTATTCCCCTCTTGAGGTTAATATACAAGAGTGGTTTATATTCTTAGCACGATATCGATTCATCATATATTTAAAAAGTTGAATCCCGGCTTCCTTAGGGTTATAATTGAGTTAAATAAGACAAGATAAGTAAAATAATAAAAATTTTCAATCATAATATTTTTTTTTTTCAAATATTTTAGTATATATAGTTCATGACTTCTAGATTATTTAAATTTTATTTTTACTTGATTAATTTGTTTTTTAATTCCTCACTTAGATGAAGAGAAAAACTCTTTTAGTTAAAATCTTTTATCGCCGTAGTTAGTTTTAGATTTATATGTATTCAATATTTTAATAAAATATATTTTGGTAAGAAACGCTTAAAAAATATTGTACTTTGGAAAATAGCATAACAAATTGTTTTTAGTAAGATGTAAAATTAAAAATTTGTTGGTTTTGAAAAAATATACGATTTTGTAATTTTGATCACTAATTCTTCATTAGATAATAACTTATTTCCCCTATCATTAAAGCAATAAATATAAAATCAAATCACTAATACAAAAAATGATTTGCATTAATGTACTGTATAAATATTTCTTTGGTTGGAAAGTATTCGTTTTTGACCGACCGCCTTCTCTCCCTAGTTTTGGATTTACAGGCGGTCAATGGGTCCAATGCCACGTTATTGATGCTATAAAAAAACATTGCGTGATCCTGTGTAATTCTTTCAGTAGTAAATGTAACCTCTGAATGCTAATTTTTTATCCTACTAAAATTAATGGTGTTGATTATTTCAATCTGGTTAACATATTTTACTCATTTTGCGTCCCATTCTTAAAAATAAATTGCTGCTAATGCTAAAAAGTAGGTAGTAACTAGTATGGATCCTTTAGTGAAAGGTGGTGGGTGGTTCATGCATAAAATTCACCGGCTTTAATTCGATACGGACTTAATATCTTTTAATTGTAAAAAAGATAAAGATGAGGTACAAAAAAAGGCCAAACCATGTGTATGTGTGTATAAATAAATTTAAATGATGTATTTAATAACTTTCTAAATACTTAAATATTTTAAACAATAATGTATTGTTCGGTTAATTTTTGTTTTTTATTTATTTACATTATAACATTTTATAAAACACATTCAGTCATTAGCACTAGAAGACTTATTCACACGTTATTAAAAAAAATATATATCAATTAAATGATAAGAACATAATATGTAGAAAACAAAAAATAATGAAACAATATTTAAGTAAAATAACATTGTAAACACGCTCATTCCTATAAATAATATTTACATTAAGCCTGATGAACCCCACCCGAACTGAGCTTGTCATTCCACTTGTAAGGAATAAAGTAGGATTGTGGAAGTCCTCAGCACTTCATTTATAACCGCTTCTCTTAAATATTAAGGGTCACATCCACCGGTGCGAAAAACGCACGGATGGGGGACGTGGGATGGAGTGCGAGACGTAATAACATATGAATATGTTGTAGGTGGGATATGAGTGAGCGTACACCAATTGGGTCCTACTACTTTTTCTCACCCTTGCTGTGAACGGTTTGTAGTTTCTGATTTTCCTGCAATCCCGCCCCCGATTTTGTCTGTTCGTCGCGATGTCTGTACTCCAGACGTTTTACAAATTTTTATATAAATTCAGTATGAACAATTTTATAGAGCATTATTATTCACAAAGTAGCAAACCTAAAACTGTTTCAAAGCCTCACATCAACTTTAAATATTTGCAGACTATTGCGACCCAAGTCTAATCTAATATAGTCAAAATTATGAAAGAACTGAAACAACAAATCTATCATTGAATCATATTTATTTATTAATTAATTTGCCTATTCTAAATTTGTTAATCTACATCTATCACTTTTTCGTGAAAATACAAATACTTTTGCAGTTTATAATTGCAATTAATTAAAAAACTTCTCAATCAAAATCAAAAAGAATATTATTTAATCTTTCTTACACCCAGATCGGGCATATTATTTATTCATTAAAACTATATTTTGGCCTGATTTCTTAGTTTTTTAATTAATTAAATCCTATCAAACTTAATTATAAATAGTAACCTAAAATTCAACCATGTTAATCTGATGACAATTTCTCAACTAAACAAGACTAAATGCAACTTTTTCATCCACGATCTGCAGTTTTCGCTTCGCGTCGGTGGTAGGGGTGGGGTGGAGAGATTTCTTGCAACGAGATTTTTTGCACTTCTTCCCGGGTCCCGCACCCCGTTAGTTTTTCGCACCAATGGACGCGATCCTTTATTTTGAAAATAATTTATCAGCGTTAGAATATTCCACATTTCTGTGAATTTCATTACATGATTATTATAATATAAATGTTATAATTAATAATAACACGATTATAATTACATTCATGACTATTATTTTAAAATTATAGTTTTTCTTCTTATGACTTTTCATAATCCATAATGCATTTATTACCTTATATTGTTATAATAATAATATATTTTCTATTATTCACTCATATTTTACTCTACGTACAATTGCTTTATACCCTTCCAATTCCGGCTGACGTTTTAATTTCATGGATCGTGTCTTTGAAAGATATCCTCGAAAACAAAAGAAACTTGTAAAAAAAAAAAGTATTGAATTGAGCAACAATGAAAACAGGATTTCAATTAACATGGCTCTGTTTTTATTTAAGAATTCAATATCCTATCTCGAATGAAATATAACCGTTACAAAACAAATTAAAATCCAACCAGATATTTATTCAGATATCTGCAATAACGGTAAAATATTGTAAAAACGTTCATTATTGAGTAAAAAAAATGATATTATCACATTTTTTTTTAATTTATTATTTATTACATCGCCAAATAACGAAAATTAATTCTTTATACTTTGTTATTAGCTAATTATTTATGAATTGCAGAAATAGGAATGCATGAATAAAAATCAATCTTTATTCTGGGACACTAGGTCCTCTAAAAATAACAATTAGGAACAGTTTTAGAAATTTTTGTCTGGCTACATTAACGTTTGAACATAATTAAATGCATCTATAAAAATATTAACATAAAATAAAATATGAAAAAATACACATTTATCTATGCTTATAATGCTTAAGTCCACGGAAGTTTGAAAATGTAGGAGATGGATATATAGTTGATGTTTAAATGAAGTTAAGGAGGAAGCTTTACGGATGAATATGGGTAAGGAGTTCCAGAATGAGGTTGCTCGGACAGGAAAAGATTTTTCAAAGAAGGCAGGTCTGTAGGTAGGGATGTAGAGATCGGTAGGTTGGGTTCTTTTGTATATGATATAGGACGATTTTTTGGTCATTGCGGTTTGAAATAAAAATGTGCCAAGGAGGTATTGTCTTTGGATACTAGGATAGCCAGCTTTGGAATAGTAATGTGAGATATGGGAAGGCCTAGGAATACCGAAAATGATTCTTAGTCTTTTTAGTCTCTTTTGTTGTTCAATGGATAGTCCTCCATACACTAGAAATCCGTAGTCGAAATATAGGAGAATAAGGGAGGATACTAAAAGATGACGAATGTGAGGAAATAGGCCTAAAATTGGAAGCTATGAAGGGACAAGGGACCTCATTCTGTGGTGTTTTTTCCAGGCTGTGGGAAAAATGAATTTTTGAAGGGAACATTTTTAGATATGCAGAAGAGCAGGAAGGATGGCATGTAGGCTTAGTTTCATCATTTTTACGGGACTTCGAGTAAAGAGACTATTAGGTCTACAATAAATATATTGAGCATTTTGATTAACTGTCTTATTTTACCGATTTATATCATAGGTTTCTAAACGTGATAGTTTTATAGAATTTAGGGAAACAACACTAGATACTCACTGTCACTCTGTTGAAGTCAATGTTTACTCAACTGATGAATAAATGATAGGCTGGATAGTAAACAAGGTTGATGCTATGATGATGTTGATTGATTGATGAGGGTATGAAACCTCTATTTTGGCGAATGGCAATGCTGAGTTTCCTCGATCAACTAAGGTTAACTTAAGTATCGAATCTGAAAAAATTGGGCAATTAACCGTAGGTAGAAAATTTGATCGAAATTATTGCTCCAAACACGATGAACGGCAGTATTGAGACTAGCATTTTTATTTATTTCTAATATATTGTTAACACAGCGAGCTTTTGAATAATAAAAACTTTCGCTTTTCTTATCTACCCAAAACCGTTGGCAAAAAAACTTGCCCAAAACAGAAACTTTAATTAATTTAAAACATACGTGCTTCTTCGCTCGTTTGAGAACAGATTTTTCTATATTATTCACTGTGACAATACGTTTCCGTAATTTATTATACTAATAACTCATTTTCCTGATGAGCCGTATTGATTTTAATATTAATCCAGATGTCTATTGAGTCAAAATAGGCTATTGAATTGTTTATAGTTGAAGCCGATTCGGAACCAAGACCAATAATGATATCAAATAATTGGTTTATCGTAAGATACAGAAAACAAATTATCGTTTTCTAAGTTTCCTAATACCCACTAGGTGGAAAAGTAAGCGCAACATTTTAGCTAGGTTCGAAATTGTTTTAGATTCTCTAAAGCTCAACACAGTTGGTGTTATACATTTTGAAAAAAATCTAAAACTTTTCTGAAAGCCAAATTTTTAATTTCAAGTCTTCCAATATTTTTCTTTTTTTCAGATGGATCCACTGCACAATACAAAAACAAAAACAAAAAAAACACACAGGTGGGTGGAAATCTGCAGGTAGTGATGTGTACCGAGGTATGCGTTGAGTACAAGCAGTGATGTGGCTGGCTTTCTTCTCCTCCTATTTCTATCTGAGGCTGTCATGGTCAAGATCTGATTTGAGTTTCCTCTTCTTCGTAGTCCACTCGAAGTGACCTTCTTCTTCAACTCACCAGTTCGAAGTCTTTTTCTCTTCCTTATCCGTATTTCAGTTCGACTACCCCCACTTGGATCTCCGGGGGCGTTACTTTTTGGTTCCTCCTTCTTTAATCTTATTGGGATTTTATGGCTTCGCCATAGAATATAGCTTATAAAGACTGCCCAATACTTTTTTGTAGAAAACCATAACTGATGGCCTGTCCCTTGCTCATGGACTGACGACACCTGATCTTATTCAATCAGGCCTTCCGACTCCGAACTATCCTGTATGCAAGACTTCCTATTGAGTTGACAGGTGTCAGTATTTCTATGACCAACCACTATTTTCCAGAGTCTAAGATCACCCAGAAATTCAGGGTTGTAGTGTTTAATCCAAGTGCAACAAACAGGATACAAATCAAAAGTGCAAGGAAAAGTGTAAAACTAATGAATTTTAAAATTTACATTGTCGAAGAAAGTCATCAACGCATGGGTTAGTTAAAACTACAGTATATTGGGGCAGTTCATTAATGCCCCATCTAAAGTATTTCAATTATTTATGAACATATATTACTAATAAGATTACATTTTTATGTTAAATCACATATCTGACTATCGTGAACTTGGTTGATGGAGGGGTGGACAACGGGGGAAACAATTCATTAGCACTATAATATTGTTTGTTTAATTGAATGAATTGTAGTAAAGTTCTAATAAATATTTTATTGATGTAATAAAATATAGAATTATTTTAATTAATGTAATTTACTATACATTACAGTAATGTAATCGATATAAATGAACAAAAAGGATGTAGAAATATGCAGTGCGTAGAAGACTGGTAATCTGTATTTATATACTTATCTGCATTTTCCTGACATGACAAGGAGTGGATAAGTTTAGTGATGTACTTTTGTGGTTTGCCTCAAGGCTTAATGTGCTTCCAAACTATTCAGTGATGTGAAGCTGACTTTAAGAGCAAAAGTTGGGTTTCACTGACATGACATGGCATTTATATAAGAAGTCAAAACTTATTATATTTAAGTTAAAACTTATTTTCACTTGAATATATGGATAGCTCATATATGACATTTAACATAACAGGTAACCTTAAAATACCAAAGGTAGTAAAAGGTAAGACACAACACGATTTACTTTTCTTTTTCAAAGTAATGGACTTACTAATTCACTTTTTATTTCTGTTTTAGAGGGTTCGGAATAAAAAACTTGAATATTAAAAATTAAATTAATATAAGGACGAATCATTTGCACTTATTATTCGATTATCCAACGATTTTTAATAGATTTAAAAGAAAATAAAACATTTGAATCTCCTGCGATGAACTGTCATATTGTTTAACGTCAGTTTCCTGACTATAAACTGAATAACTGAGAAAGGTCCACCAAAATGTTTGGTGTTTCGAACACTGTATATTGTTTATACTGTATTACGCTTATATACGCCGGTTATGCATTGAAATTTCGTTCTAATGTAAAGAAAAGGTTTTGTGTTGACGATTTTTAATTGTATCCTATTCATTCTATATTTAAATTTAGTGTTTCGAACAGATTCGCTACCTTGGACTGTATCTGAACACATGACTAACCTGAAATCCTCACACCAGACTGAAAAAACAGGAAACTGCACGTCGATTTCGACTATTAGGGCACTTACTAAACAAATGGTCTAAACTTCCAATTCATTACAAATGACTGATTTGCCTGAGAATTATAACATACGGACATACGGAGTTGACCTTTTGTGGCTCCACTAAACCTTCGAATTCCTCTCGTATCTAAAATCCTCAATGTTCCTTACTTTGTCACAAATAAAACCATCCATAAAGACCTTAATGTTCCATATGTTATAGATCTGGTCCGACCGAGATATCAATGCTTCCATTATTAACCTCTAGCTTCTAACCTTCCTTCTTCTATTCCTGACAAACCTCCGAGGTGTCCGAAAAGAAGATGGTCTAGAGCCCTTCTGGTGTAGAAATATAATTAGAGAGCTGCCAATGAGTAATTTCTCTAAATGCCTGTATCCCTCCATTTTGATCTTGTATCAAACTTACTTGATGTATTTTTATGTAAATTCTGTAGCAAATAGTATTAAATTAGAAATCCTGTATTACTAGAAACTCTGGTTTTCAGGTCGTGAATGACTGATCGTGTTAAATTATTAGTTAAACTATTCTTGTGTTAAAAGTAGTGCCGGTTTAAATCTGGGTGGTTCAGGCTAATTTTTATTCAATAGCGGACTCTCTGAATAAATCTCGACTTTTCTACTCTGTCGGCTCCTACACCTGTAGAATGACTTTCACGTCTTTTTTTTCACTCCAAAATTGTATAATATGACTGCGTTAAACCCCAAATAAAAGCAACCTATAGATTCCCTCCGTTAGGTGGACCTCCGTTCCACTTGGCTTCAATTTAGTTAAAAGTTTAATAACACGAAAATTATACTTTTCATGGTTCGAGTATTACAGCCACGATAATGAAACAGGAGACTTTGCTGTATTTCTGAGTTGGGTTTCTACAGCCCGGTTAATGATACTAAAAGATGCGCATAGAGGGAGAAAGTAATAATGTTTTTTCGGGTTTATATTTATGTTTTGTTAAAACATAGCTTAAGATCATTAAATTTTTTACTAGAATGTTCATATATCGTTTTTATTCTATTTAATAGTTGAAGAAATAGATGCACCTCGATGTAATTAAATAAAAATAGTTTTTACTCTTCTTTTCGTTAATTTTGTTCCTCCTACCATTTAAAATTTTGTATTTGTTGTTTCAAAATAAGTAGCGTATCAAAATTGAAAAATCATCCATGGCTTTTCTTCAAGATTGTTGGTACGCTTTTTTCACAATTATCACAAAAGGCAGGGCCCTTAATTTTTTTAAAAAACCTGCAATGATTCTCGGGAACCGCCACTAGTATCCATCCATTTTATTTAAAAATTGCTACTGTGTATAGTCTTTATAATTTGGCCATTTACAAAGAAATAGGAACTATATAAAGTATTCATAAATCACTATTCTGAAGTCTATACAAAAAAGATCATTATTATTTACATATGTTAAGTAGTTAACCATCATATTATAATTTGTAGTTTCTGATTGTTTACTTTTTTTATTATTATCTTAATTGGAATTTTCAACTGTACATAATTATACTTTTAGTAAATTTGATGTATGTTATTATAGAGTGATACAGGCGTGTCAGTGTCAAAGGCGTGTGGGTAGAGAAACTACCCATTGGTAGCAATCTAATGAACTTTTTAAATTAGCAGGTCTCGTGGCCATCTTCTTTTCAGGCGGCACGGAGGATTGTCAGGAATGGAAGAGGAAGGAAGTTTAGAAACAAGTCAGTTTGGAGAGTTAGGGAGTTTATAATGGAAGGAATGATACCTGGTCTAGGCTAGATCGGTTACGTATGGAACATGAAGGTCTTCATGTATGATTTTATTTGTGACAAAGAGACATTGAGGATTTTACGAAGGATTTTGGATTGGAGTTGGGCCCCAAAGCTCAACTCCATATGTCCAGATTGGCCTTGTTACAGTTATGTAGATCAGTTTTTTGTAATGAGTTGGAAGTTTAGACTGTTTGTCTAGTAAGTGCTGTAACAGTCGAAATGGACTTGCAGTATCCTGTCTTTTTATCTTGTCCAGATGTAATCCAAGATAACGGATCTGTTCGACTGAGTTAAGAGTAACATTATTAAAGGATACTGTAGGGCGGTCGGTTGGTTTATGACGAAGGGTAAAGGTGATTTGATGGATTTATTTTTTTTTAATTTAGAGTTATTGATTTAGCCGAATAGTTGGCGAATAGTAATGTAGAAATTTAAGAAGCTATGATTTTGGCAATAAATTTGAAAAACATTAGCTAACAAAAAAACTTTATTCTCGTACTTTTATTATATAAAATAATAAACCAAATTGGGAATTTTTTTTTTTTAAATGGGCTCACCGAAACCCCACAATCTTCTAAAACATTCGAGTTATTCCTTAGTGATATGATTAATGATTAAGAGGTTATTGATATCCATGAACGAAAGGAAGGAATAACTTCTAAGTTGGAGAACTTCTAACTTGGAGAACTGCCAACAAGGCAATTATGATTGAATAATATTACAGTCGTAATTAAACCTGTTGTATAAAATATAGTATTAAAATATAAAATATTTTATAAAAAAATCTCTAATCCTCCAGTATAGTTTTTAAACAAAAATTATAAATAAATGAAGATATTGAAGTGAAATTAAGCATGACATGACAAAGCTAAAAAAATCAAGTCCTTTGGTCGATAAAAACAGGAGATTAACTTTCAGAGACTTCAAGCCTTGTTCTTCTTGAGTTTGCCTTTCTTTGCCGACTTCTGGCTCACAACACTTAGACAGTCGTAATTGAAGTCTGTGGAACTCCTTGATCTTCAATCTTAAAGCGGAAAATTAATTAAATTTTTAAACGATGCAATTGATTTTCTTTTAAAAAATGAGGAACTTCTTTGTGAAAATTATTCCATCTTCTTTCTGGAAAATATTGGAAGTGAGATATTCATAGAATTTGGTGCATGGTATTCTGCCATTCAATGGATTAATACTAATTATTTATAAACTTATTTATAATACTACTTATTTAAGATATAGAAATGGTTGGAATGAATTATAATTTGTTGTTAATATGAAGTTCATTATCTTACAACTCTCAGTTTTTTTGTTTTTTTATACATTTGTGATAATTGCTTAATGTTGATATCTACCGAATTATTGCATTACAAAAAAAAAAGTTCATTTTTGAGTTTTTAATATATTATCTTTTAAAGTTTTTGTACACATATCGTGAGGTGAGAGGATTTCTACATGAATGTTCTAATTGCAATTATGAACGATTTCCAATTATCTGGAAAATGAGGAGAAGCAAGATTTTGAACTCAGTGGGCTTGAATTTTTTTTTTTTATACTATCTGTCACAGAACATTTGAACCGAGTTTTTAATTTTTTATTTTGAATAGAATTAACTTAAAAATAACGTTTTGAACAATAAATCAGGTTACATCATACATATTTTTTTCATGCTCCAAGGTTTTATGAGAAAATCATGTTCCTTTATCATTCATCTAATTTCTTGCCGATTGTTTATAATAGTAACAGAGGAAAGGAATTTTCGGCTCCATTAGTTATCTTAACCTTATAGAAAAAAAAGTACTTTGTCCATAATGGATTATCTATTAGAAAATGATAAAATACTAACATATTTAGTTTTTTTTTTACAAGATGATGCCATTTGGCGAAAAAGGAATGAGGTAGTTCTGACAGTACATCCCAATTTCGTAATACTGCTCTAAGGATACGAATTGTAAATTAAAACATCAAAATTGGAGGTAAACACTATAGAGAACTGACTGTGTAGCCAGACAAGAAATAATGACAAACTTATAAGGGTAAGACTAATATAAAACCCAATCGTTGACAAAGACATTGGAATCGGATTGTGTAGCAGGGATCAAATAAATCCTGAATATGAAATGCATTGCATTAGAGGATTTCCCTTCTCATGTCTTAAGAAGTCCGAAAACTGGCACAAGTATCGTCATACTAAGTCTAGCCAAAACTCCTCACTGTGGCTGTTGATAGTAAAAAATACAAACCCGGATAGGCCGAAGGAAGATAATTCATGATGTTTAGTGACTTGGCGATTAATAAATTAATATGATAGTATCCTATAGCGTACATTAAGTTATAAAATTGACCTGGTTAAAAATATTTGGGTGAGCAACGCTAGAGGCGACAGCAACTTTCAACCAAACATCTAAATCATTCACTCTATTATAAACTGTTTAATTGATGAAGTATAGTTTCAAAAGGATACTGATTTGTCCAGAAAAGTGTTTCTCCTTCTTAATTAACGTTCGGGTCCAGACAGTATGATAAAAACAATAGAATATAAATGGAAGGAGAATAAACATGTATAAAAAGAAAAAAAAAAGTTATATAAATAAGTAGATTAATAATGAATAGCAAGTAAAGAAAGGAGTGATAGAATTTCATGTCTTGTTATTTATTAGTATTCTATTCATTTATACATATTTTTAGCTATGTTTTTTTTATATAACTATATATATAAGTTAAGTATTGGCGAAAGCACAATGTCAAAAAATAGAAGAAGGAAAAAGATCTAACTCGCTTGAACTGCTGTAAAATACTGATCTATTTGCGGAGCCTGTCCGTCTATATATATACAATAGGTCAGCTGTTCTCG